>NW_009935613.1:7703-33374 GCF_000696875.1 Nestor notabilis | reverse complement strand
ACCCTAACTATTCTATGATTCTATGAAACCTCTTGGATTTCTAAAAGGATGTGTATCCGAGTGGGATAAATACAGAAAAAAAAAAAGTCAAACTGAATATATTCTTTAAAAATCACGATAGTTGCTTGGGAAACAACTACATTCATTAGATTTTCAGCATTTTAGTATTAATACTTTTGACATTAAAGTGCTAAATGCCATGAGCTTCATGTGAAAAGTCAAACTGCTTCATTAGGAAAATAAACCAACCTGATTTTTAAGAACTTCTTTGAGAATTGAGATGCAGAGTACACAATCACACAAAACAAACCAGAATGGATAAACATTTTTTATCTTACTATACTGGAGGGATGTTTTTCCAATAAAAGTTCATCCAGCTTTAATACAGCATCTTTGATTTTTGACTCTTGGGGTCTGCGGTGTTTTGGTTTTTTTTTCCTTTGAAATTCTTCTTACAAAATATCAAATCCTGTGAAAGGATACTCCCTACCCCAACTGAGAAGCAACCTCAGGCTTTCAGTATTATCTAGTGTAGTTTCACAGAAACAAATGTCTAGAAAATATTCCGCTTGAGTGGCCATGCAAGGAAAACAGAACGTAGTTGCAGACTATTTTTATGAGCTTTTTCTCTAAACTTTATGCTCTTTCAGAGTAGATTTTTAGCCTTTTATTTGCTTAGTGTTTGCAAGAAATTCTTATACAGCTATAAGAAACAAAGAGTTGGAGCTGCCAATATAACTAAAGGATATTCTATATATTTAAATTCTACCTCACTCACTCCTCTAGGTTTCCTTGGCCAGAATGTCAATGCCACTAAGAAGGAGAGAATGAATGTTGTTGTGCTTGCCCTAAATAATAAAGCAGAAGAACTGAAAAGTCTTAAAACATTAGAGAATTCTTATGAAATTTGGAAGACAAGTACACCCCAAACTGGCTAACCTTTCACAGCTGGACTTGGAAGGGTCTAAATGCCTAGAAAGGGCCTCCTTTTTTTAAACTAAGCTATAATTTGCTGAACTTCTTTCACATTGATTCATCAGCATATGGCATCACTACACTGCTTGTCTTTACACTCCATAGTTTAGACAAGAAATGTGTGTGTTTCCAGGGTGAGAAAAGATGAAATAATCATCACAAGAATCCGAATCAGCAGAAGATATATAAGGCTATCTATGCTATAGAAGCCCAGAAAGATATTTATGCCAACCCTGGTGGTCTTTCCTTTGGCTAGATCCTGGACCTTTTAACATGCAGCAATGACAAGCAAATTTGGTCTAGATTGCAATATACAGAAGTACAGAGAGAATATAGTGTAATGTTTTTTTTTAAAAAGTATTTGAAGAAAAGTAATTATTGTCCAAATTCCCTGGCCAAAAAAAGAGAAAATAAAAAATAAGTCCCCCAAACTGCTATCTAGGTTTGTTAATAACATACAAGTAGATCAACTCCACCTTTAGTTAGTGCTTAGCTTTCCGCCACACATTCAGCAGGTTCTTATGCTCTCTTTACTGATACTTAACTAGCCATAATTCAGAAGATCTCTAGTTGCATGATAAATTAACACTCATCAAATGGAAATACATCAGCAGACAGCACCATAATAGAGAAAAATATGACAGGGACATAATGTAATTTTCTCAAGACATCATACTGTCTCAAATCAGATCTTCCATTCTCCTTTCCCAGAAGACTCTTAAACAATTTGATAATTATTTTCTTCCCAGAAGCATATGGTAATACTGGTTGCTAATATAACTTTGGTCATGTTTTTTGGAAATTAACATACTAATTACAAGAATTGTCTTAGAGAAACAATGGATACTGTTAACTGGGTTGTGTTTCTTACGCTTTTATTGAAATGGTAAGCAAATGTTAAATAAATGGCACAGAAAATGTGCTACTGAATGCAAAGTATTTTTAAGGTAAGCCTGGAGAAATTAGACATAATCAAGAACAGAAATGAATAAGGAAGTGTTCTCAACACATATAATATTGTAAAGTTTTATGCTGATGCTAAAAGATACAAGGCTAAGAGCAGATTCTTTTGTTGACTTTTATAGTAAGGTGGAAAAGGAAAGAGGCTCTAAAATCTATCTGCAAAGCATTTTAAGCCAGGTAGAATTTCCACCCAAGGCTGGTGGCAAGCTGTGTACCATGCACAGAGGCTGCCTGCAGGAGTGACTCACACTGCAAAGTGCTGGAAACTGCATGTGCGTGGTAGAGCTGAGCAAACTGCAGACCACAGACTTCAGAAGCCCTCTTGAGATATCCATCTAAGGATGTTAACATTTCTCAGGCAAAGGTATAGGTTTCTACAAAGAGGTCTTCTTTGCTAGGGATATACCATGACCAGCGAAAGAGCTCTTTCAACAACACTACTCCAAAGGTGCGTCAGCATAACAGAGCAATGTCATGGTTTTCTTCCCTTTCCCCACTTTCTCTGATTATTTCCCAGTAGGGACCATTGGGTAATTTATTTTTTTCTTGGCAGTGACCACATGTAAAAAAGCCCCCGCCATACCCTCACTTAGCAGACTTGTAGGATTTCAGAGAGGGACATTTTCTTGTGACAAACACTGCAGTGTGATGCAGAGGTTTCCCCCTGAGCTGAGGATGTTGTGCAGAGCATTACACTTCACTGGAGGTGTGCATGTTGGAGGAATATTTATAGAGAAACACCTTCTAAATGACATACAAAATGAGGACAGAAGACTGCAATTCAGGGCATTTCACCATACTCAAAACATACAGACAGAAACATGATTCCTTCACAGGAATGCCTTTTTTTAATAGGAAGTTTAGAGATTTTATTTTTTAAATTACATATAATTTTCCTCAAAGATAGTTTTATCTATGCCTGTTCCCTCTGAGGAAACATGACTCAGGGCAAACCCTGCTGACCTTGTACAAAAGTCACTGACGTCACTAGCGTTAAAGCTATGAGTAAAACATGTAGGATTGAGCCTGCTGTCAACTGGAGTTAAGTGCTATCCACTAAAGGGATTTATTTTTTGGTACCAATTTTTAATGCAAGATGATGAGTACTCTAATTATAAGATTTTTTTACAGCTGGTTTTATGTACACTGTCATAAGACTTGGCAGACACAAGTGGAGGAAATCACTGCCAATAATATATTTTTACAAAAGATCACTCTGTTCTTTACCATTGTAATAGAGGATTGACCTTTTTTTTCTCTTTTTTAAAAAAAAGCCTTTTTTTTACCCTTTCTGGAGCAGAACATATCAATGTTGAATTTCATATGAACTGGATACCTTAACGTTGTTGCACATATGTTCCCAAATTCCAATTATCTTTGTGTATGTTATGGCAAAATGAATTAATGCCAATACATTTTAACTGTCTGAATTTTCTCATAGATAACTTACTTAGATATAAGCTAATTACTTATTGCTAGCATAGGATATAGCTACACAACAAAAAAGCAGGAAAAAAAGAAATGCAGAGATAAGCAGGCTGATTATGAATTGGTTATTACAGTTAGCAGTGGTGGCCTGGAGTTCAGCTCCGGTTAATTCCTTTTTGACTAGGCTGTTCTGCACAGTTTACTACACAGCTAGGCATCTACAGTCAGCCTGCAGACCAATTATTTTCAGCTCTACATATCACTACAAAGCCTGTATTCTCTTCTCACTCTTTCTATACTTCATGGTTCAATATAATAGAGTTTGGTGGTTCTCAGCTGTTGCTCATAATTGTGAGCTGGATGCTTTCCAGTGGCAACTAATGCCTACATATATTGAGGAATGGGACCTTTCCTGCATGTAGGAAAGATGTATGCTTAATTTCAAATAATGTATTGTAATCAAAGTGGTTATGAAAATAGCCACTGCATTTAAATTGCAATGAAAGTGCATTTTCTAAGGGGGAAAAAATCCTGCAAAAAAAGAGGACAGACTCTAAAAATGAAGATCATAAATAGATTCCAACAAGTGCAATCACTTTAAGTAGCTCCTCCTGACATTGCTTCCAGGGTCAGTTAAAAGACTAAATGAAGCAGAAGATAACAGAAAATAAAATCTGCTCTTCATATCATTCTCTAAAAGTCATCCACAGTTTACTTTAAGGATCAGTAGTAAGAAAACTTTCAATTCAAAACTCTTCCCTAGAAGAAATAAAATTAAAAAATAGATACAACTTCTACAGGTCTGCTATTTGCCATAGGAGTTCTGATTAAAGCTGTGCAAATCCACAGGGTGAGGAAGTCTTCTTTTCTAAATAGCATCAACTAAATCTTACAGACCTATAGAGAACCTGGTCAACCTTAAGTAAAGCAACAAGCACATGGCACTTGTGGAGAGGGAGCAGCAGCTGCATATATACAGCTGTTCTTCACTGCCAAACAGGTGTTTCCTCTTCTATTTGCTGGTTGACATTTGCTTCCCTCTGTTTTCACTCTCTTCCTCCTTTAAAAAACATTACCCTTGCAGTACATGTTTGATAGGCCACAGGGGGACTATCTGACAAAGAGCAGGTTTATGTTTGGTGGAGAGGGGAATGCTTGGCTTGTATGCATGCAGGTACATTGCACAGGCTGCAGCAGAAAAGGTTGAAGCATCCCAGCATATGCTTATAAGCTTATACTTTGTGTGGAGGAGGTGAGGCATTGGAGACCAACTGTGCATTGTTGGAATAGCCCCATGGAGCTGCTGTAACAGCGCTTTTGTCATTGAACTCTCCTCCCTATGTAACATCCTGCCCAAAGTCTTACTGTTAACGCACCTGCCTGGGACTCTGAACTGCCCTTAACACCACATTCACGTTTTCTGTGTGGTCTGGAGTAAGAGGTTGCAGCCATTTACACAAAGTTTTTTTGTATCTAAAAGTACCACCCAGCACCAATGTGAAAAATAGCAACACTCGTGAATCTGAAAATCAAAATCAAGGAAATCCAAGTATCTCCTCTTCTTAGATACACTGGAATGACTGTGGAATGTTAACTAGATATATCGCACCAAGCATGTACAGGAAAGAGATCTGCATTTATTTGTAAGTCGCAGACTAGATTATCAAGAAGAGATTTCCCTGACTGTGCCAAGTAAAACCTAGCACAGTTACAATATTAAATTGTATAAACCCACTAGTTCAAGAACAGTGTCGAATGAAGGCATGAGCTATCATCTGGCATTATATTACTATTATATTATCTTTTGCATATTTCAAAAAAATATCTGTAACATAAACATTGTTAACTGATGTTCTTGTTTAATGCACTGGACAGGATGAGGTTTGTTTGTAGGTGACAATCTCTCCTGTGCTCACTCGTCATTTGAACACTTCTTTGTAGCCAGACATTTACTGCACAGTCAAACATCACACCATCATTTATCTTACTCAATATCTTTTGTTTTACTTTCTGCCCCACAGCTCCGTGAAGGGTAGACAGCCAAACATATATTTTTTATTCCTAATCCATTTATTTTCCCCCTCATACAGCTTGAGGTATTGGCAACACCTCATATCACTCTCATTATTGAGGGACTAATCCAAACAGCCAGCTGATGCGAGCCTTCATCCATTGCTTGTTCTTAATCTCTGAGCAAGAACACAATGTGCAAGCCTTGCATGGCCAACTTCTCTTCAGATTGTCTCAAAAGCTTAGTAAAGTGTGACTTGCCTTTTCTGAGACCTTGTGGGCTGTCTTTAATTAATCTTTGCTTTTCCAAATGCTGCTCTGTTATTTTGAGCATTTATAGAATCCTGAACAACACAGTGTATGAGTTTTCAGCTAGGTTTTAAAATCAGTGAATATAATTTTTTATCCTTCAGAATGTCAATAACAAATAATTACTTTACTCCATGTCCACAGTCTACAGTTAAAACAGCAATATGCTGCTAACGCCATCTGTGACTATTATGGACTCTCTATGTTCCAGGGACTCAGGAATAATGTGCGGTGAGGAATACTGGTATGCAGTTCCAAACTCATCCTCTTTCCTCTTTGAAGTTCTTTGATACGAGGAATAATCCACACTTTTTTTAAAAAATATTTGTAAAAATATTTAATTACTCTGTTATCACCACATGTTTTCTATGTAGGAAGTGATATGCTCCAGCCTGAGTAACCTCAGTGAGAGGACTGGTAGAGACATTAAAGAAAACAGTGCTGTTCCATGCATCTACACAAGAGACAAAATGTGAGTTTAGAGCATGACAGCTGAGAGATAATTCCTATGCTGAAGTAAAGTGGGAACAGCTTCACAAAGATATGCAATCCACGGTGCATGACCATGTTCTCTCATTTTCATAAGCTTTTACATTTTAAGTGGGATAGAAATTAATTTTCTATGTTCTGGACTTTACCCTACTCTTTAAATTACAAAAGGTGTTTTCATTCCAAAATTAGAGAAAATTTTACATTAGAAGTGTGTGTAGAAAATTAACTGTGGGAAAAAAGTATACACTTTGTATACTTGGATCCAGTTCCAGGTAGAGAGCATGACATCCCGTTGTATCCTATAAGGTAGGCTTCTTGATGGGACTGTATCTTTTATGACATACCTAAAGCAATCCCTCTTTTGTGTCTAAAGCCTGGGTTGTGGGGTCCTGAGTTACAACCCTCATAAAGCATAAGCTAGGCAAATGCAGCTTACATTTGTTTTGAATCACTCAAAAAGTGTCTTGTGTCATTTGGTTATAATGAATCATTTCAATTTAGGCTGAATCACTGCAGAACACTTTGTTAACACTGACATTTTCCAGGAAAAAATTTCTTCTTTTAACTAGACATAGTTACCTAACAAGCTCAACCCAATAACATTCTTGTGGAGGTAAAGAACAGAGCAGAGCCATCTGGATTTACACACATAGTAAAATCAATACCACACATTTTAAATAGAAGTAAATTCACACTTTGACCTTTCTATTCACAGGTTATAGTTTTCTGTTGTTTGGTTTTTTTTGTTAATACGAACTGGAACTAATTGGAAAATGTAAAGGAAACATATACGAGTTTGACATTGATCTAAATGTCTTATTAAACAAATAATTCTGAGATAGGCTTGACATACTGTTCTTTGTTAATAGTACAACAAAAATTCTATTGAATTAATTTATATAGTAATGATGGATATATATAAAAATATATTAAGTTCTATTCTCATAAAAAGCAAAGTTCTTAATCAGATTACTGCCGAAAGGGGAAGACTACACAAAATGAACATTCTTAACTTCTTGTGGTCTGGTTATGAAAAATAAAACCCTTCTGCAGAAAGTGGGAAAGTAGAATGATTTTTAATTATGCCTTGATTTAAATATTCAAAGTCAAGTTGTTAAAATTAGTTTTATGCACTTCATTTGGGACCTAAATAAAGTCCTTTTTAAAAACAAAATGCTGAGAACATATAACTTTCACATGTTCCAATAAAATCTAAGAAACCTTAATGTTTTGGGGTGCCAAGTCTCTTATTTGAGTTCCTTAAGCATGTAGATTGTATCTTTTGTTCATCTGGGCACTTAACTTTGGATACTTACCTTTAATCTCGATTTTTTTGGTGGGTTCTAGCGCTTCTACTAAGCCCCTTATCAAGTTCAGTAGCGCAGCATATTTTTGCCTGCTATCTTAGAGGTCATAACCCATCTAATATGAATAATAAACAGATGCTGTCACCTTCTACATAAAACTTGTAAATATGCAGTGTCAGGTTCTGTCATTGCACAATGAGTTAGATGTCTCTTTTGACTTCAGTGCATGAATGACTATGACCTATCACGTTAGTACAATAGGTATAGCAGCCAATGAATTGGCTGCAACATAGCTGTAATTAAGTAGTAGTTCAGAACCGGCACTTCTGAACCCATGGCAAGGAATAATCAAGTAATATCATTACCAGCATGAAGCTTGAATTTCTTATTCAGCAACACATCTCATGAGGGAATTAACATTCTTAATACAAAGATTAATCTTTGGCACAATCATTAGGCAGACAAATGTCTATTAGTGCCTATGAGTTTTTTCTAGCAATAAAGACATCTACAGAAGTGATTCTAAAAGAGGCCTTGAAATGTCCTTTAAGTCAGGCTCTGATCCTCAGGCAGCATCAGCTGTGAATGTCCTTCCTAGGATATTGTGTAAGCTGGTTTGGATTTTTTTTGTTTGCGGGTTTTTTTTTTTGTTGTTGTTAGTTTTGTTCTGTTTTTTTGTCACTTGTTCTTTATACACTATATTCCAACCCGAACTATTCTATGATTCTATGACTTGCCTTCTAAAGCATTTAGGACAGTTATGCCTATCATCTTGTGTACACCTTTGACACTCTGGCCTCCAATCTTTGACATATTCAAGATGACATCCAGCTAATTGTGTCAAGAGAATACAATTTCCTGTGTAATTTTCAACTCCTCCTCATTTTACTGTGAGAAGACAGGCTACACAGAGGTGCAGAAGAAAGCCATATAAGGATTGCAAATCCAGGGATGAAAGACAATATGAAGAATTAAAAGATTAATTACAACTGGGGAGAGGCTACCCAAAAAGCTGGGGAAGGAAAAGGAAACATTGAATAAAATTTTTTCCTGCTATATAAAGCAAACCAAGTGAGAATTTGGTTCAGTTTAGTTTCAGATAATATGAAATTTGATCTAGTTCTGCTCTACACTACATTTTGCTTGTGCTGGTTCTACCTCCAATCTTCTACAGAGAAAAGAATTCAAAAGATGGCTTCAAGTACCAAATTTATTTTAAAACACATTGGAGCTCAAACGCATGATATTCTGGGCTTAAAACCAACATAAACACAGATAAGTCTGTTTTTTGGGTCCCCAATATTTTACAGCCACAGCTTCTTGGAAGATTCTCTGCGGATGTCAACTATCATCTTAAGACCGTTTGAATTAACACCAGGCACTAAATTAGAATGTGGAGGCAGCAAAGTCCAGAGACTATACCCATATGGGTTTAAAACAGTATAACATTGGGCCCTTAGTATCCTGCACCAAATTCTGAGCAGCCAGCTAACAAGCCAGGAACCAGCACTCTGCAGCTTACAGGTGTATCATTTCTTTCTCAAAAATGTTTCCTTAGCATTTGCAATATAACTCTCATGGCAACCAGAAGTATTTTTACCTTATAAGTCTGGTGGTGCAAACAAGCCCTTCACATTTTGTGCTCATTTTAACAATGTCATGAGTAACCTTCAATAAAAAAAATGACCTTATATTGTATGGTACATGTTATTCCCTGTTTGTTTAGTCATAAACCTTTTGGTTCTGGCTTGTCCTTGGAAAGTAAACAAACTAAACAGGATCTCAGAACCAAAGTATTTTTGTTGGAACTACAGTAACTTGATTTAAAAAGTTTACCTACCAAGATGAGTCATGAAGAAAGGAATAATAAGGGGTTTAATGACTCATTAAATGAATCCTTTGAGCTAAGTTAATAACATGTATGTAGTCCAGTATTTACAGAGTGACACTGGTTGTAATCAGAGCTCTGTGGGTTATACTGGAGTTATTTTTACTTTAAAATTATGTTACATGTTAACTGCTTACACAGAGATCAAAACAGAACAAATCAAATTAAAAGATTATTGTAAACGTTGTCATAATGAAAGTTGCAACAAGTGTGTCCCACCCCAAACTACAGGATCAGTAATAGCTTAGGCATTGGTATGTGCATTAGCTTGACTCTAAAATAGACGGATAATAACTTTTTGCATTGGCTTCATTTAATATTGTTGATTTGGTGCTACCACACCAACTTTATGATAGTTCATGAACATTGGGGTACAATTGTTAGTAGGAAATGCTATAAGAAATGTTAACAACACAGACTTTCTTTGCAAAGATAACAGAAAAAATCAGTGCATTTGTATATACTTATATTGAATAACACTGTTGAAAATTTCTTTTTTTTTTCCCCCCAACTGGTCTTCATTCTCCAACAGTATCAGCAAATATGTTAATTTTTATGAAGGAAAAAAAATTAAAACAAAACAAAAATTCATTGTCATTCTGAATCAATAATTTGAGTGTAGGCCAGATGGAAAACTTTTACCTGTGTAGTTAGAACCAATTCTGTACATGTTGCAGACACCTGTCTATGATCTGACCCAAGTTTATGTCATTTCCATTCTTGGTTCTGAAGCCCTGTTTCCATGTAGCAAGCAACTGTACTATTTTTGAAGCACACAACAGCCTGTCTGGCTAAATGTACAAGAATAATTGTGCTTCATCAGACCAAAGACCTGCCTAACTTAGCAGCTGATACACAGTTAAAATCTAGTGGAATAAGCGACATTGAGCTGAATGATTGCAACTGAATTCTATAAGATTATGCCTGCATTTTCATCTTGTACTGCACTGGTTGCTTCTTTCAGCATGAAGTAATGCTGTTTTCAGTACTAAATAAGCTACTACAGGATGACAATACCTATGAGAAAGTCCATGGTTTTTGGTAATTTCTGTGCTCTTCCATACTTCCTTCCACTAGATACACCCATGTTCAAATCACGGTCAAGAACCGTAATGGAAGTTCTTGCTATCTGTTGCCAGCCTATCTGCTATTACCAAGAATCCTGCTCTTTCTGCATCCAGAGGGTTTTGAATAGAGCCATGTATTATGAACACAAGTTTACATAAAGAAGCCAGCAATAAGACTTCCTTACCCACTTTGAGCAGGCACAGTTGCTGGTTCGCCACTGAGTACAGTTAACCCAAGGAACAGAAACAGGAGAGTGCCAAAATTGCACAATGATCCTCAGAACATTCAAGAACAGATTCCGATGTGCAAATATTCTGGGAATCTGAATAAATTTTAACTTTCTTCCACCAAGTATTGAAAAAAATACCTTACTCCAAATCTCAGTAATTTAGACGCATTAATCATTATAGAATGCTTAATTTCTGTGACATAATAAATAATACTCTGTGTCTGAATAAAACCCTGCTGCTCAAATCCGAGTGCCATGCCTTCTGGTTTTGTAGACTTCAATGAGGTTACAATGTATGAAAATGAGGTCTTTGCCTAGAGAACTAACAAAGAAAACCCCTACAGATCAAGATGCTGATTTGCACATTGTAATAACAAATATGAAGATACAGAATCACAGAATTGTTGGAAGGGACCTCTGGATTATCTAGACGAACCCCCCTGCCAAGGTATAGCCACTTACAGCAAGTTATATGGGAATGTGTCCAGGTGAGTTTTGCATGTATCCATACTAAGTGACCACCATGTATTTTCCCCTTCAGTCTCAGAAAACTTGAATAGTATATACTGTGCTTTAACCTAGAGGTGGCAGATAAAATAACCAAATATAGAATGTCAAAATGCCTATGATCTGAGTAATGCTGTAATGTTTTCTCTAGGGTTCTTACATCCAACAATAGCATGTAAATCCTACTTTGTCAAACTTAAAGTGGATTTTTTTACTGGCTAAATTGTAGGAAATGCCTTTTTATTTATTTATTTTTTTTTTTAAGAACTAAGATTAACCATAAACCTCCGTAAGTCTGGCAAAGGCTTCACATTGATTTCTGTGTATGCACGTTAACTGATTCTGAGGGACTTAAGCATGTAACTCCTATTACAGTTCTGGGACTTACATATGACAGGCTCTGCTTTATGATGTGACTATAACCAGGAGGGTGGGTGTGCTTGAAATAATTATATTTTGGTAGGAAGAAAAATAAATACTGCACTATTTGAACAGAAGACCACCTCAAAGTGAAAGTGCTCAGATTAGTTCTACTTCATACTGCTAGTTAATATGAAAGGCTAAAAACTTCTTAATTTTTTTTCTTTAAATGACCTGGTTTTTTTCGATGGGAATCCTTGCTAACATACTGCTCCAGGTCTGAATTAATAAATGAATATAACAGAATTAATCTGATATTTGCATTGAATCGGTCTGTTAATACTTTTTTATTTGGTGCTGCACTGCATACTATCTACTACTGCAACGTCAAGTTTCTCCAAAAAGGCAGTGGACAGAAATGCAGATAGCTATATGAACATTTAAAAGGATCTGGAAAAATAAAGGATCAAAAAACCAGCAAGAAATAATTGGGAAAGACACAGGTGTTTCCTAGTATGTCTTTGTTCATCCCAAGCCCAAAGAAAAAGTTTTTCCATAATCACAGTACAAAAATGGCTCTTTACTTAGGGATGAAATCCAGAAGGAATGCAGGTACTGAAGAGGAAGCAGTTCCATGTCAGTTATTCCGCATGGCACTGAAATGCAGCAGTGGGAGTTTTTTAAGTGATATTTGCTATATTGGTGTACTGCTTTATCTTTCTACACTGACAGAAATTCAGTGGGCTGGGGTAGCAGAGAGAACTGTAGGTACTGAGGGAATTTTCACGTAGCAACCCTGAATCAATGTCCATATGACTACTTTCTAATTTCTGTTGGAAAAGGCCTAGAATAACTGAGAGATTAAACAATATCACTTTCAAAACTGATCCAGGACTAATTTTGAACCTAAGTAAACTGTAACTATAGATTTAGCAACTATACTAGGAATTTGCTGAACTAGGAAGAGGTAAGATACAACAAGCAGGATTCAATAGTTCACAGCAAGCAGCACAACTAATCGTTTTAATTACAAGGGGTTAGCGTCATGTCTGTCATCAAATACTAGGTCTGTGTTAAAAGACAAGATATTATTAAAATGTTCTAACATAAAAGACAGTCTGCTCATATTCCAAGTTTAATCTGCATCCATCTGTATGTTCTTTACATCTCTTTCATCCTACCGCCCTCTGTAGAGTCTCTGTATGGATGAAGGAATAATACCACGCTATGTAAGCTTATTCAATCTCCACTGATTTATATAGATCTTTGCTGTGAGAGCAAGGAGTATTATGTACATTCCCAAACTATAAAGCATGATGAAGTTTTAGTTTGGATTTTTGGCATCCTGTAGTATTAATCTAGCTGGAGGAAGACTATAAAAGCTCTACCTGTATGCTGAGTTCTATACAATTATTCATTAAATCAGTTTCATTTTAACACTTATTTTCTTGAAGTAGCTAATAAAAGCCTTCAGTAGAGAAGTAAAATTACATGGGGTAAATAAAAAAATTAAAGGAAATCTTTTTATTTTCCAAAGGAATGCTTAGGAGCAAATTTTTTTTGTGTGGAGTTTTCATGAGAAAGGACATTTAATAAGGATTAGAGCTTGCTGAAAAATTATAAATGGCAATCAAACCACTTTTATCTGACCATGTGCAAAGTGGTCTGAGTTACGCTCTCTGAAGTAAAAACTATGAAAAACTTAGTTTTTCATATACTCTTGAACAAAACAAGACCATGTTATTCCACAATCTTACTAGAATAATACAGTTTCATTTAAAACAGAGTGAAAAGCCACACAATATCACAACTTTGTTTCAAACTTCCAGCCTCTCTCTTTCTCCCACATTTTGAACAGCTGAATAAGATCTATTCTGCTGCCTGTGTAAAAATAGTAGTGAGAAATACGCAGATTGAATGGCCTAAAACCTATAGTCATAGGGTGCAGCAGTGTTTACTGTCTTATCTTGAAAGATGTTAAATTTGTGTAAACACCACTCCTTGACAGGCTATCTTCTGATGTTAGAGACTCGAATGTCCTCCTGTGGTAAATAACATCCTTTCCCACCAAGGTGAAATACTCCCATTTTTCTCTACAAAACCTCATTTATCTTCCCTCTAATTATTATGCCTTCAACAAGAATAATTCTTTGTTTTCCCAAGAACTCGGTTGCAGCCTGTGTTAGATGAGGAAGTCATTAATCTTTCCCTGTACATAAGTATCCAATTTGTTATTTACCCATTCTTAATTTACTCTTGTGGACTATCTGCTCATCTGGATGTCATGCTTTCAGTTCATGAGTATAAACACAAAGGACACTACCTTACATAAATGTAATTACATACCCAGCAGCATATAGTACTTTCATATTTAGTAGGTACCAGCTCTCTTTGCCCTTCAGCTTTCTTCCCTCAGTGAAATAAGATTGATTCTTTTTTCAATATAAATTTTCACCTAAGTACTTGTTTCAAATATGGATTCCCCTTGTTAACTCCATCCAAATTTGCCACCTACTCAAATTTTGCAGTTACTGAGGAATTAGAAAAGAGTCTAATGATTTAATGATTTCTACTGGATCATTTAGTTGAAAACCACAAATATTGAGAAGAAAGAGAAAGGAACATGAAGTGTATCTCTTCCATGCTTTACTTGTTGGCTCCCACACTTGACCTCTGCAAATTTTTCCCAAACCTGAAGTTAAACTAGTGGATCTCTAAATTTCTGTTATATTTGTTGCTTCTTTTTCTCGCCTATTAGAACTGCTGCAGCCTCTTTCTACTCTTTAGGGCATTTCTCTTCTGTATTAACAGATGTAATAAAACTGCCCATGGCCATTTTTATTTCACCTGTTCCTATCCTTAGTTCTTTTACAACTGAACAGTACATTTCCTTTGTCCCCATTGCTTAGATTTTTTCCCCAGTACTTTTTTTTTGAGCTTTACATCAATTTAAGAACCATTTCAAATGCTATTTTTATGATTCTTAATTCCTGCCTCTCTGTCAGTATATATCTCACTTCTGATTTAATCCTATTAATGCCAACAGAAACTCCATACAGTAGTTGTCATTTCAGATTATTAGAATTAAATCACTTCTAAGTGCATTAAGTGCAACCCAAGTAGATACTATATGGAAAAAAGAAACATTCTTTTTTTAATGCACAAATACACAGAAAAACAGGAGAATAGTTTTAGATTAGGCTATGAAGTAGGAGGCTGTATATATTGACAGCTCAGAAATATATTCTAGAGATGAATACATGAACTAGGTTCCTCCATACCATTCTAAAAATCCATTTTTTTTTTTATAATGACAGCATGCCTATTATTTTCATCGCTATTTCCCTCTTCCTCCTTGTTTAAAAAGCCTTTCTGTAAATTCTGATATTGAGGGGCGGGGAGAGGAATAAACTGACTGCCGAGAAAGAAAGCATTTCATCCAATTAAAAACCTCGCTATATTTTTAGGCTACTCAGGGTCATTTCCTTCCACAATGTAAATAGCACCATTCTCAGCACACAATGCTCATCAATGCAGAAAACATTATAGGGAGCAATAAATGGTGCTATAGTTGCTCTAGCACTGAAATGCAGCTAGTGATTTGATAAAGTCAATAGTAATTTACTGCAAGTGTGTGTCAATGTTATGAACATTATTCTTTTGCATAAGCGAGAAAAGCAAAAACAAACCCTAAGAAAAAAATTAAAAATCAAGATTTGATTCCCTGAAGAGATTTTACAAGAGCTCCTGGGACTTCTATTGCAATGCTCATGAATTTGGCACTATTAATGTATTATCAAGAAAAGTTTTCCAGCACATTTGCTGTGAGAAAGGACTCTCCATACAGGCTCACTGATCCTAGCATGCCACATGTATTCATCAAGTGTAGCTGGGATCATTTGGCTCTTACCCTGACCAGCTCCAGTTATAAGACTGTATGTCTTAGTTACTGATCTATGAATGTGGTTTTGCTGTGTAACAGTTTCAGTCTCCTGCATCCACACATTTAAAGCAGCTGCGCTTCAATGCCTGAGTTTGTTTGCCAGGAGATTGAGTTAGCTCCTCCAGATTCAAGCTAAGCATGAACCCGCAAGTTGTCAATCAAGAAATTTGAATACCATAACTGTATAGATGTACTACCTACGTCTGTTGGCTCCCCAAACCCCAACACCTGCAGTACAGCTTGAGTGATACTGGGGAAGTTCATAGTAATCCTGAACTAGTGATAATGAGAAAAAATCCCAGAAGAGGGTGAGAAATAGGCACATACGCCAGCTTCCCCTCCCATACCTAGTGTTCTTGTAAAGGGGCTGATTTCTCAGCCCTTTTTACATGACCCTTACATGTTGTTGAGCAATACTCCTTAATACCTTCTTGTAGGGAACATTATGGGAGATATAAGCCCTAAAAAGTAAGTGTGAGTCTCAGAGAGAATTTTTACTGTCTATACTGCTGCTGGCTATCTCCATTTCCAAATGAGGTTGTCTCATGAGCAGCATGCCATTCCAGTATCTCCCCAAGGCTTACTTAGCATCCTGAAATCAGCAGTCTGACAGCTAAAGAACTGTTTGTTCACCTCTGCGTTTGCAAACCCACGCTTCTTGGTAGACTGCCATTTTACTGCAGGGAGGACAAGAAAAAATGCAGTAGTTTTTTATATGTTTGTTTCTTCCAAGATATCTAAGATAAAGGAGTGGCAAAGGAAAAAAAGAATTCTTGAATCATAGAATCAACTAGTTTGGAAAGACCTTTAAAGTCATCATATCCAACCATTACATCAGAACTGCCAAGACCACAATTCGAAGAGAAATCTGCAGTGGCAGCTAATCTATGAATGTCTAGAAAAATAGAATAGAACCCTTTCTGTTGGAAGGAAGCTACAATGATCATCTAGTCCAACTGCCTGGCCAATTCAGGGCTGACCAAGTTAAAGCACATTGGTAAGGGCATTATCCAAATGCCTCTTAAACATTGACAGGCTTGGGGCACTGACCACCTCTCTAGGAAGAGGGTTTCTACCGTCTTGGTTAAGAAATGCTTCCTAGTATCAAGTCTGAGCCTTCCCTGATGCAGCTTTGAACCATTCCCACAAACTTATCACTGAATACCAGGAAGAAGAGAAACTAAGAACTGAGACTTGAATTTCTTTCCAATGTTAGTACTTGATTTTACCCTCTCTGTTAATGTCCAGTGCTTCAGAAATATGACTACAGTGAAACATGGCTGCCATGGAAATCATTGATCACAGAAGAAGTAGTATGTATCAAATGCGTATCCCACTTGCATCACATGTAAGCAACATAGTTTCCTCTAATTAAAACAGAGCTGGCTGATAAATATCTTTCTTAGTCCTAAAAAATTCAATATTTGAAAATTAGATCTTTTTTTTCTTCTGAATATTTTTGAGCAAGGAAAATGTTTCAAGGTGACAGACACTAGAATTTCCTTCCAATTTAATTTCCCATTAACCTTGCAAATGGCACATACAAATTTCCTAACTTCTCTGTTCATATTTCAACAAAAGAGATATCACCACAAAAATGTTAGTCTTTTGCCAAAACCTTTTTCCAAAAGAACTCATTCACACACTGACAAGCCCTCAGAATATATTTACATTCCAACCAGGAGTTAACATATCGACATAGACTCAATTTCATTTCTTAATCTAATTTTCAATTTCACTTCTTAATATAATTTTCATGAATTTGCACAGGTTTTATCTGTCTCATATCCATTTTGACAATGAACACTGGTAGATAGTAAACTTGCTTTTATTTTCAAGAATTTCTAAGGCCATCTGGATTTATGTAAGGGATGCTGAAAAGTCACTGCATATTCCATTCCACCCTTATCTAAAAGGCTCCACCTTCTCAGCAGCATGTTGCTTCCTTCAGCTGAGTCAGGGGAATAGCTCAGACTAACACTCTTCAGCTATTGCAGTGTGAAAACCAATCGGGTTAATTTAAGCAGCTTTCCTTGACAGCTGAAGGCAAGCTTTAACTTACTTTACACTGTAGCAAGGAGTGCTCATACTGCTTACTGTGCAGGATTCTGTGAAGGGCAGTAACAAATCACTGAGAAGACCCTCCTTCGACTGCCACAGCCATTTCCTCACCTATTGGCAGAGCAGAACCTTCACTGAATTTAACCTGTCAACTAAGCAGTCACCTATTTGTACCTCTTATCTCCTGGCAAAAGAGATATTTCTTGTCTTCCCAGCTGAAGAAACAAGGCAAGGACTCACTCTGAAGCATTTTACTTACAGAGATGATAGGTTCATCCTACTTTCCTCAAATAGTTCAAGCTATTTGTGCATCATCAAAAGAGAAAAACGACAAATAATTCAAAACCCACCAGCAGGTTTCCAAACTATCAGCTAAGGAGTTATTCAAACTCATCTGACTCACTTGCAGAATGAAACTGTCTTCTCACTGTGGCACCCAAGCAGGATAAAAGCAATTTAATTCAAACTTCCTAATAGGAACAAAAAGTTAATAAAGAAATGCAGTGTGGAAAGTACTGTAAGTCTGTAAGTACCTACCTCCCCTGCTTGCCATAGGTAAATAATTATGCGTTTTCATCAGGCTGTTTTCCAGAGAACTCCTGTTGCATTTATCATTTTTGAACTGCCAAAAGCAAGGAATCAAGCTGTGAACCTCTCATCTTCCTACTTGGGCTGTCAGAAAGGGACACTAGATGCCTTTTGGCAGCTGCCTTAGTATGTGGTGTTATGGGACAAGGAACAGCATCAATACTGCTTCCAAGCTAAACAATAAACTTCTTCCATTGCTTATTCCCCTCCTCCTCTACTATCATTGCTAATGCCTGCCCACAGCTTTTCCTAGAATACTAAATTAGTGTGCTTGATGTTGGGTTATCCAACTAAAAGGTAATCAAATTAAACAGCAAGACTCTGCACAGATACAGAAGTGATGACAGGTGGAGGAATCCAAGTAACTTTATCAGTGAGGAACAGACTATACCTACATCTCTCAGAGCAGAATGGTCGTCTCCAGTCTGAAACCCACCAGGTGACGCAACTAATGAAACTGTCTCCAGAACACCAGGCAGATGAAGATGGGTTATTGTCTAAAGGGATATAGGACTTATCATGGGATGCTGAGAGGAAGGCAATTTTCAATGGAGCAGAGAGAAATCACAGATAATACAAAATTTCTTATGGGATGTTTTGGGAATGGGACACAGAAGGGGAAAGGAAGAGATCAAAACAGGCAGATTAATTTATAATCACAAATTAAATCTCCTAACTAAAAGTTATACACACAAATAGCAGTGAGAAATGTGGCTATATACCCCATCAGTGTATTCATATTTCATAAAAGATTAATCCCCTGGCAGTAGCAAAGAAAATGTACACTGAAGCTCTACAGCAGTGTTACTGTCTAGAGCTTGATGTGATCACAACAACCAGAGTCCCATCACCTAAATTGTTTACACTCTTTAAATGGCATATTTACCGGGATCCTTGATCCACAGGAAAGTGAGAAATTCAAGAAGAGAAGGTGAAGAAGTCCACTGCAGTGCAGAAACCTGAAGCAGGAATTCAGGTAGTGCTTAAATGGAATGACTTTCAGATGCTTTCACACTCAGCTCTGAGGATTTAAGAATGAGTGGGAGCAAAGAAATTGAATATTACGTGTTTTTCTAGAAAGGCTGAAACCTGAGAAACCCCTACATGAAGACTTAGAGTGTTTCTAAGTGGATTTTGGACATTATTAATTCTGAGGTCAGGGAGTCACCTTTTTTTGAATTAAGATTGCATTTGAAGAGAAATCTGCAGTGGCAGCTAATCTAGCAATTACCTTCTTGATTACCTGTAAGAATATCTAAATGATGCATCTATCTCCTGTGATTGTACAAAAGGATAGAAGGAGCTTGTTTCAAGGTGAGAGAATTTGATCCTTTCTTGATAAGAGAGTTAAAAAGAGAGTGAAAGATTTCACGGTGTCTGAAATTGGTTAGGGAAATATGCCTTAAGCACCTGAAGATAGCCACAAGGGAACTAGAATGAGCTCCTTTGAATAAATCACTAGCAGTAATAGGCCTGCTTCCTTTAGCAAAATGACTTTTAGGATGAATAGTAAAATGAAAAGCTAGAATGATATTGGGTGTAACTTACGCTAACTCTCATTTAGCTAAAGTCAATATCTTGAATATCACCTTATACAAGTATTGCTGGAAGTTTTTAATCACTTCATTGCTTAATGGAAAAAAGCTGAATGCAGAGAGAGCTCCTGACAGAAATGGTAGCTAGAAGGCTGCATTAACAGAAACCACTGTTCCTTGATGACCATCTATTCTTTCCTCCCTTCAGGATTTTGGAAAAGGTAGTTTAGATTCATAGATGCAGCAGCTAAAAGGAGCAATTACCATCATCTACTCCAACTTCATGCCTCCCACAGGCCAAAGAACATCACCCAGGAGTTCTTACTTTATGCTCATAATTGTCAAGCTATAATGTCTTTTAGGATTCTATCTACTTTTGATTTAAAGACTTCAAATGATCATGAGCCATCCAAAGAAACTAAATTAAAAGTTGGACTTTATAATAGTCATTAATATATTTTTTGTTCAGTCCATTTGTGGACAAGAGAACTATTAGCTTGAGGTACAACTGTAGCCAGATATATTACTAAGAGAGGACTTAATTTTAAAGAAGTTACTCAAAAACATGTTACACTTTTATAGCAGTCAGTGTAAAGAATGCCCTGTGGTAGTACATGAGCACATCTATTTAAAACAGAAGACCATATTTTACTGAACTATGAAATGCATATTTGGGAATATTGAAGAGTTCTGTACATCTTGTTTACATTTTTTAACTATGAAGATGGACTATAATGATACTGTTCTATTCTTGTTAGAATATATAGGTTTCCCTGGAAAGATTTCTGATAGCTATTGAGAGCTCTGCCTCTAACTTGCTCTGAATACATCACAAATATGTGCACCAGTTTTCCTGTTGTTGAAGAAGTATCATGAGATTTACCATGCAGAAATAGGAATACACTTATTTTCCAGTGATTGTTAAATGATCAGCTGTTTTAATTAAAGATAATGGCTATATAATGATACTATGTACCACTTTCAGTGTGGAAGCTTCATGTTCATTTGTCTTCACTATTAAAAGTGAAGAAAAGTCTTCACTCTATTAAAAGACTGGATTAACTAAAAAGATGTAAATGTTCATTATAAAGTTGAGCAGTCATTAGATAACAGCCTAAACCACATCTTTTTTTTCATTATATATTCAGCATTAAAATGTGTCTAGACTTCAAAAAACTCCATGCACAACTTCCTACTGAAACCTTGTAAAACATTTATCCTCTGTCAGAAAGTTTTATTCATTTAGAAATCACCATTCCCAACCACATCAATTCTTCCTTGACAAAAAGCTTTTCTTAAGCGTATCTTACTTAAAAAGCAACTTTATTGATCAGAAACAGGAAAGAAAAAAAAAAAAAGAAAGCTAAAATACTGATTCAAAACATCAGAATGTAATTTTCTTACATTTCAGTTATTAAGAATAAGTTCTACTGTAAAGAATACACATTAGAACTTTACTTCTTATGTCAAAAGTTTTTACTTCTTTTCAATGACAAATAATATACACCAATATGGGCATTTATAGTTAAATCTCTTTAAATGATTTTTGAACTTTATTTTACCTCCCTTTTCTGCCAGTAATCTCCAGTGCCAACACTTTCATAATACTGGCACTGAGAAAAGTCAAAAGACTTAAAAAATACTGCTTGATCTTTAAGTCCATTTGTATATGCACAAATGTATGTTTATACACACAGAGAGCTACCCCAAACCTTTTCATTCAAATACAACTGTAGTATTATACTAAATCACTGAACCAAAATGAATGAATGTTATAGTAAGTACAATGAGTTCAAGCTGCAAGGTTTAAAGTGGTTTAGTTGAAAAGGCACTTTAATAAAGAGTAAATAGGAATAATATTTTTAGGTCGTGACCTGAAGTCCATTGATGTTAATGGAAATATTTGTGCTGACTTTACCAGGCTTTGCAATAGGCCCATGCTTTTTGTCTTGAAATCTCCAAGTAACATGTTTAAGTAGATTTGTCAAACTGCCAAAATTCACAATGACAGAAGAATAAAACCAGTGATGTTTCAGAAGCGACAGACGGGTAACTGAAATGATTCAGACGTTCCTGAGAATTTTCTGATTTCTACATGCTGTAAACCTCTTACAACACAACTAGTACAGACCCAGGATCACAAGTAGCAACAAGCTTCTATCTCATAAAGGAAAATTCATGGTCTAGAGGCTAGATAAGTTCTTAGGCTCAGATATCATGGGGCATTATACAATGGAAGCCCATATCTTCTGCATGAATTTCTAACCTGCTGCCACTTTAGGAGGCAATGTTTTTTTCTTGACAGAAGTTTAACAATACCCAGGTTATGGTGGGTAGCCCTGGTGCATAATGCTATCTTCCACACTCTCATGAGAGCTCAAGTATTAAAAAAAGCTCTAGGCTGCTAGGCATTAACCGTGAGGTTCACCTGCTGTGCGTCACCCACTGTAGTCTTGAATGTGAAAGATGTTACTTCAAATGTTAGGTTATTGGTTCTCTCCCCTCCTTCTGAGAGATACTCTCAACTCACTGATATTCATAAATAATAAAGGAACTTCAGATATGCCACAGTCAAAAGTAGGTAGCTTACAGATGAAAGTGGAAAGATAAAACACATGGAAAACCTCCCCACCAAACAGTTTATTTAAATATTTGCAATGTGCTTTATTTTGTCAGATTATCAGGAAAAAGGATGACTTGCATTTATAGCTATGCTTAGGTCCTCTCTTGGATTAGACAGCTAGACGTCCACCTCTGGAGTACATTACAATAGACCCAATTATTCCTTAGATCAGAGGTTGTGAGATAACAATTTGACATTTCAAAGGTCTAAGTTACTGGACACTGTCACAATAACTTTGATTGGTTTGCATCTTTTAAACTGAGAAATCATTTAACACACAAACCTTATGAACTTAATCAAACATTTCTGTACACGTCTGATTGTGCAAATTTATGGTATAATCCTGTTTATACTGAAGTAAACATTTGTTCAGTGACTACACTACTAGGCCTTTATAGGCTATGCAGCTTTTGCAGTCTTTTCTTGAGACAATGTAGAAGTACACACAACCATGTGAGAACTGTGTGCTTGTCAAAACCAGCCATGATTGTACCAACATGGAAGCTTAGGCACCAAAGCACCTCAGGAATTTGAAAATACTTGCTTCCATTTTCTGTCTTCTCTAAACTGAATCAGACTGTATGTATGACTGAAATCAGAATAGCTCAAAATATTGACTGAAATCAGAATAGCTCAAAGTATTTACTGATCAATTAGTACCATGCCTTTCTGCTAAATCAAGGTACAAGAAAAATTATGTATGTCAACTATTAATTACATGCCTAGTCATATACATGGTCATTTAGGCTTGTTGAAATATAACAGAATGAAGCAAATTATCTCTTTAAAGAAAAGGTCTGTCTTACATTAAATTCTTCCAGAAACATAAACAGAAGTTTAACTTCAAGAAAAAATGAGGGTTGAGCCAAAGATGAACAGAGTAAAAAGAGTATCTTCTGGACTATGCTAAAACAGTGACTGAAAGTTCAGTATTGGCCAATTTCTGTTCTCATACATGGGTGCCTGATTTCTACTGATGGTAATTTTATGCAATTACTGAAGGAAAGTAAACTTACTGGTACTGAGGATGCTAGGTTTCCCTCTGACTTGTGTTAAATACCATCATTAACTGAGAGAAAAATAGACCAATTTTATGTCCATACAGAGTATACTCTAATTTACGAGCTCCTACTGGTGCTCATCCTTCAGAAGTTCTCCTCTTCTGTATCCCATGAACCCTGTATCAGTTACAAGTGTATTTATTTGTATGTACTATTTCCTTTTCAGCAAACACCTGAGAAATGCAGTGCACTAATCATAATGCAAAATTTGTTTCTTCTCACTTTTAAGAACAAATTTCACTTCAGGGAAACTATGTATAGAGGAACATGCATAATCTAAGCATTGACTTAGACATTCTCATTTCATGTAACAGATTGAAAGGCAGTATCAGTATTTGTGCTTGCTGTCAAGAATCATATTTTAACCAGTAAATTAATAGTGTAAATCTCAAAAGCCAGTTTGAAATTATCAAACTGGATTTTAACGTATTTTTCTTTTGGATCCAGAATAAAAGACAAGACAATCTGAGCAAAACTGTTATTTCAAGAAGCTTTCACAGCAGCTCAGTTCCATTCTGTTTAACAGTGGTAATCCTTATTTACCCCATTGTGAATGCTAGAATCAGGCCATTTGTTTAAAAGCTTTGCTTTATAATTAGGTAGTCACACACATGGAGCTAAAAACAAGATCGTAATAGTCTCTGCTGAAATATATAATTGAAGCAAGGACTCGGTCATGTATTCAAAAGCCACCTTTTGTCTTCTATACAAGTATTTTTAGATTTTTTTAGTATGCAAATATACAGATGTGCCTATATTGCTGTGCTTTGCTGAATGAGTTATGTCAGATTAAACAAGTACTGCATCTTTGTTAATTACAATACTTAGAAGAAATTTGTAAAGCATGCTGCCACACAGTTAATATATGGGTTTAAAGGTCATATTGATGGAAGGAACTGGCTAGGTTATCAAGATCCATATATTCCTATGAGGCAAGAAGACTATTGCAAACCTTCAGCTGACATGATGTGTTGCTTTCCAGTAATTGCGACAGACCAAAGAACAACCACATCGGTCATTAGCTGACTTCCTTCAGCCACCTTAGAGTGCCAACCCAAGGGACCTGAAAGACAAATTTGGGAAGAGCTCACTTCTACCTTGGCCCTTAATAATTTGGTTAATAATACAGGCTTTGGGATTTCTACTTGACATTATTTGCATGCATAAATGCTTACAAAAGTAATCTGAATTGACAGAATGTGGAGGCTGCTGTAATGAACATAACTCAATGAAAGGCTTACATGAGAGAGCTTGCTTTAGTTTTGGCTTTTATACTTGTTTTCGTTAAAACATCAATAAACTTTTCAGATGTTTTGTTTCTTTTTTTCTTGAGAAACAAATAAACAGATTATTGCAGTCTCAATTTTATTAGTATAAATTCAAAATAGTTCTAGTGGTTTCATACAGAAATGAGATCAATTTTTAATATTTTGCAAGTATAGAATTCCATGAGTTTCAGTGGAAATTACACATAACAAGAAGTGAAAATTAGATCAGAAAGTGGCCTTGGTCTGTTTAAAAAAGGTGCTTCTAAAGAACAGTTCATTTTAAGAGAAAGCTTCAGGGAAATACTGATCCCCATTCAATTTTACCCTTTTGTTTCTAAAATCCTCTAAGGCGTTTCTCTTGCTTCTCCCAGGGCCTATCTCCACCAATATGCTCCCACTTACTCTGTGTTTCCTGCACTGTTGTGTCTGCATTGCCACGTAAGATGTCTTGCTGCTGATAGCTCATACCTTGCCAATGTTACTAGCTGAAAGTAACCTTCCTATTTCTTCCCACCTTATTGACTCTCTAGTCCATTTCTAAACACATCCTTGTCTTCTCACTTGTCTACAGTTCTTACTTCTCTATGTGCCTGTAATTTAACTTTTTAACTCTATTGATACACTGTTTACAGCCACTCTGTAGAGCACTCCAGGACACAGCTATACAAAAATAAACAATATAATAAGTATAGGCATGACTTTCACTGTTTGGAGGTGAAGCATTTTGAAGTAAGCTGGAACTGTTTCTGAATGATGGTCTTGGGCCCACACACAAAAATCTTCCTGCCTTTACTCAATCTCCATGGGACATGGTTATTTTGCACTATAGTTAAGGTTCTCTTTCTGTGAGCACTTTATCACTTGCAGAATCAGCTGCTGATCACAAATGCACACAAGATATTAGTTGATTTTAGTAAATTACTTTTCTTCTTGGCTATCATTTTGTGCTGAGGTTTCTTTAATATGAATTTTTGAATTGTCTTTTATTTTTAATTTAAATTAGATATTTGAACATAGTATTGTCACTGGGAAACATGTCTCTGTATTAAAGTTTGA
>NW_009935613.1:0-7672 GCF_000696875.1 Nestor notabilis | reverse complement strand
AGTAGAATGTGTTAACTGGAGTTCCAAGGAATATATCATCAGGAATGTTAACTGCCAACAAGCAAATCCCAGGGCATTTACTAGATCTGGTCATAAAGAATGCCACTTCCCATCTGCCTTAGGAAACAAATGTGCAAGTTACCAAAATGTATTTATAGACAGAATTGTTCCGGAGTAACAGGGGGAAAAGATTAGGAAACCATATGCACCCTATTCTCTTTTATAATATGATTCCTTTAAGTCAAAGATGTTGAGAGTTTATGTAGGCGTATGGGTTTCAGAAGATCTCTTTATGTCACTGGAAAGGTTGCCAACTGTTCTGTTATGCTGGGAAAGGAGAGACACCGTGGCACCTCTTCCAAATAAAGCATGTGCTTAATTGATCTGGGCCACTGCATGTGTTCTGATCTTCCCAGGGTGCAAGACTTAGCTTAAAGCACACAAACATCAGAAGAGCTGCTAGTTTATGAAAGCTGCCAGCTGTTTAGTAGTCAGCCACAGAAATTAAATAGTTTTGGTTTAGATTACCTACAGTCAAATCAAGTAGCAGTTTGGCTGACTAGCAAGTGCTTTTCCACATCCCTTACACACTTACATCAAGAGAAATAGAAAAGATGGCAAGGCAAGCAGTGAAGGTCTTCTTTCAGTGACACAGAAGTTACAGTTTCACAGTTACTATCAGCTCCTTTTCCTAGAGGAGAAGGCCAAGTCTTTCACTTAGGGCTTAAAGACCTTATTTTAAACTGGCAAAAAGTAAATATCTAGTAAGTATCTAACTCCTGCTTCACTATTTCAGAGGGATTTGAGCAGCAGAATGTAAGTGACACAAAATGACCCCATAAGGGGGTAGAACAGTTATTAAAAACACATGTTGGAAGGAAGGTTTCTTCTGTTTAGATGAAGAAGTTTAATTTCTTTTTGCTAAATCAAATGGTATTGTTAGTAACACAGCCAAGGGAAATAACATGAGAGCTCTTTTTAAAAATAGTTTTTCATGGGAACTTATATTAAACACAGCCTTAATTTGTTTTCAGTGAAGGGGGTTGTTTTGTCAGCTAAGAAACACTTGTTTATGATAGCAATAAACTCAGCCATCCCAGAATGCTTACCAGAAGACATTCAAAAATCAACTCCACGAAGGACAATAAGGAGATCTAATTTACACTTTTTCCCAAGCTAAGAGGAGCAAGGAAGGAGATATAGCTGAGTCATAATTTCTTTTCTGTACTGCTGCAGAGGTAGTTCAACTATTAGCGTATTATAATGCTACGTTGTAATGTCTGTCCTCAGTCAGTGAACATCCTGTTGGCTCCCCATGAGGTACTGCTTTGCAGTGCAGTTTAAATAAAAAGAAATATTGTCAAAACAATATAATAAACAAGCTTGTTAGCAGAATTTGGAAGTTTCTTTCAGCGCTTCTTAACAGTTGGCTATTTAAATTAGAACTGTAAGTTAAGATTTTATTTAAGAAAGGTCACACAAACAATGATGTCTGGATAGGGCGTACTGCAGAGTCCACCTAGGGACAGATGATGCTCTCTTTCTGCTCTTGCCATACATAGAAAATGTGGTAATTTGTAAGAAAAGCTGTATTATGCTTTGAAAACACAGGAAAGAGATTAGCTACCAAGAAATTAAGCAATTTTTTTCCTCTAAAGCCTGTAATTTGGGGATGACCAGAAGTTTCTTTTTAGAAAGGCTAAAAGGGTAACAAGAAAAGATGTCTCAAAGCATCTTCTACATCCTTCTCTCTGTGGAAGCTTTAACTGTCAATGATACTCTTTGCTTTGAAGCAAATTACAGTCATATCAATCAAGTCAAACTTCAAAGTACCACAACCATTTTAGTGACTGTGGTTCATATATTAATTTTAATAGAGGAATTGAGCATTTTTTTAATAAAATAAAACATGAAAGAAGGTGCAGGAATCACCTTAGATACGTTTCCTGCTATTTCCTAATAATCCTCCTCCTCATTGCTGTCCTTCTACAGTCACATCATCAAAGGTCATATTAACCAAATACACACATTGCATGAGCAAAGGTGGAGAAAAACACATGTTGGGATAAGCCAGAGCTTGTTATCTATTAGTTACAACTGTTAATTGAATATAAGAAAGGTACAAAGGGAAGCATGTCCGTTTTGCCAGGAAATATTACTCAGCCTCCATGAGGAATTCATGTGGGGTATTTGTTGCTGTTATTCTGACTCTCAGCTCAAACGGAGAGAAAAGGTAAGTTTTTATTTAATCCTAGAATTTCCTTATATGTAGAAAAAGCCAGAAAGACAGATGAAAAGGTAGCTGTTCAAATTGACTGCTGTTTTTCTGGTTTCTTGAGATGTAGCTGATGCTTATTCAATGTCCATAGTGCTTACACCAATCTTTCTTTTTTTTTTCTTCTTGTATTTCACATACACACAGCACTCACTAAAGTGTTTTGCTACAGCCTTGCAGGTATCACTATTAAAAGCTGAATTATCATTGCTAATTCTTTAGAGTTGACATAATAGAAGAGGATCTGGGTATTTTCTCTGATACTGAGACATCTGCCAACTACTTTACCTATCTTTCCTAGTCCATTAAGCTCTTAAAACAACTGGGGAAGGGGGATTTTAGATGGTTTCCTTCCAAATATCCCATCTGGTCAGGGTTGGAATTTAGCTTGTACCACATATCTCCATTCTAAATTTGTGTTGCAGTTTTTTGCTGAGTATTAACCACTTCAAATACAGGACTGTCAAAGTAGTAAAGTAACTTACTATTTTTAATACTTTGCACTGAGCAATAAATTCTTGTAGTACGTGAATACCATATTTGTGCAAAAAGGGGTTTCCACAGACAGCAATAAAATTTACAGGCTCTTTACAAGAGCATTTAATAGCTAGCACTTGTGGCAAAAGATTGGCAGTAGAGCTGAAGAGTTATCAAACATCTGAAATAATGGAAATGTAATTTTCCTAATAGTTTTCTTTAATGTCAGCAAATAGCATTTGGCAGAAAAACAAAGATCCTATGACCTTAAATATAAACATTACTAACTTAATTAGAAACACTAAACCAATCCATAATTCTTTGTTTGAAAAAAACAGGAGCTTGTTCTACGTTTAACACAGCACTTATGACATATTTAGTTGATTATCCCTTTTTCTGTTTTCAGACACTTTGCAGAGAGACTATGAAGTCAGGGCTGGAGTAGCTGAAGAGGGAGAAAACTAACTGGAAAAAGACAAGACGACAACATAAAAGATTTTTTTTTTTCTTCAATATTTCAGTAATTAAAGGGTCAGAGTTTTAGCTCTGACAGTGTAATTGAGAATAAAAGTTTTGTACACAGGTAGATCATAAAATAACTTGGGTTAGAAGGGATCTTTGGATGTCATCTGGTCTAACACTCCACTCAAAACAGAGGAAACTTGGAAGTTTGATTTGAGTTGAAATGAAGTAAGGCTGCTAATGGTTTTGGACCATTGAAATGTTAAATTCTCTGGGGATGGCGATTGCACAGACTTTCTAGGAGATCCATTTCACTGTTGCATAGGAATTTCCCGTGTTGCAGCTTGTGACTGCTGTTTTCTTGTCCTTTCACTGTGTATCTCTAAGTACACTCTGACTCCAGCTTCTGTAACCACTAGGTAGCTGAAATCAAATGACTTCTTCAAACTTAACAAGCCCAGCCTTTTCAGACTTGCCTGGTACAAGTAGTCCATTCCCCTAGCCACTTAGTAGTCCTCACTGGACTCATTTCATTTCATCAAAGTATTTCTCAGGCTAGGAAGCCCCATGACTGGGCATTTTATCAGATGTGGTTTCCTAGGTGCTGAATAGCAGGGAAGAAGCACTTGCTTCCCCCACCTGGCTACCTCCTTGTAAATGGAGCCAGCATGCAGTTAACCTTCACTGCCAGAAAGGCATGCTGCTGCTGACGTCCAGGATAATACTGGGGGATGAATGAAAATTTTATTTACCGTTATCCACAGTATTGTTAGGATCTGGAATTTAGGCCTACTCACTATCCAAGGAGCAATTTTCCAGCTGATGACGTACATACAAGGAAGACAACATTAGTATCGGCAATTCATTGTAGGGGTGGCAAAAAAGAAAATTCAAATTTCATAATTCTAGACCATCTTCTTTCAATAAAAGGAAATGCAATCACTCATCTACACCAAGAGGGCCAATTTCAACAGGTTTGGAACATAATGTGAAACACTGAGCTCCCTCAACTCCTATAAACTGCAAATCTTAGAGAATTAAAACATTGGAAGGCCTTCCTTTGATCGCCAAAATTGAGTTTTAAGTCCCAGATGGAATTATTTGCCTTCCTCATTCTGTCTTTTCGAGCTTCTTACACGGATCTTTCCTATTTTTAATTCCAAGTCCTTGTTTGGGAAGACGTGATACTTAGAAATATTTCTGGGTTTAGAATTCATAATGAAAGATCTTCTAGTTTAGAGGGGGGCTTTTTTGCAAGCAAGAGAAGTAATTCAAACTTAATTTTAATAACAGGTTTCTTTCTATCTGCTTACAATACATTCACAAGTGTGCTAAGCTTATAGTGGAATAGTTAGATGAGGCGCACACCCTGGGAAATAGCAGAATCAATGTGCTTAATCTGTTCTTAATCCTCTCTTGCACATAGGACAGCTGCGTGTGCTGCTATTCCATACACAGTCACAGGGGCTGATGTAGTTTATGCAGGGCTAGTTATGCGGCCAAGACTTCATTCAAAGAGACTCAGAAGCCATCAGAAGGGAAGGGAGAGAGGCAAAAGAGAAATTGTGGTAATTACTTTTACTGTCTGAAACTTGAGAGGCCTCTATTAGCAACATAATATATGGATCAGTCATGTCAAAATTTTTATGTTTCTGCTAAAAATATGCCTGAGATTTTCCCGTCCACAACAGTCATAGATTTAAATCAAAGCCAGTAATACAGAGTGGCAGTCACCGGCAGGTGACCAAATGTACCTGACCTTAAAATCTTTGCACATGATACATCATCTCTCTCAACCAGCCCCCGCTTTTCTGCCAGGCACACAGGACAGTGTCCAGCTACTACTCTCAAGTGTCCCTTATTCATGCCTAGGGAGTGCAGTGAGGTCACCCAGAAAGACATGAATTTCCTCCGCTCAGTGCAGGCCGGATTAGAGAAAGATCAAGGTTCTCTTCCTCTTCCTCCTCTTTCCCCATCTTTTCCTCACAATACTCACTGTTTTCCCCTCTGTTACCTTCATGGGCAATAGTTACTGCCATAACTGTAAGCTCTTGTGATCCACCGTGGCCCAGATATTTTAGGAAAACTGATTTGATGCTGAAGGATAGTAAAGCCACTGAATGGGTTTACTAAAAGGTGTAAAGTTGAACTGGCCCTGTCTATCTCTTCAAAAAGTAGGAATACCCTTATCTTGGATCCAATTCAATTCCCATAAGAAAATGGATAACTTGGAGTAGTGGTGCTACTGAGATGCGGGAGGATAAACAGGGTAACAGAAAAGAGCTAGTAAAATCAGAAGCATTTTAAGATGTCACGGTCTACAAAAGAATGGACATTTTATAGCTTTGTCATGATCATAAGAGGCAGGAGATTGTGTCCTTTGCATAATATTTTCAGATTTCATTGCCAAAAAAGAAAGTAAAAAACAGGCCTAGAAGGACGAATTGAAATTCTATCAAATCATTATAAGGCTTCACAATATGCCATTACAAAATCAGTACTTGTGTAAGAAACAGTCATAAAATAGCCAGACTGCATCTTCGTAACATTTCTAGCAGTTTGTGTCAGTATTCATGTAGGAAGTCTTTAATCTGTATATCTCTATGTGCAGAAAAAGTATGAAATGCTAGTATTTCATATTAAAATTATCTGCTATGCCTGTTCTGTTAAATGTTTTCCCTCAGACATTTACTTGCTTTTAAATACCATAAGACAAGAAGCCAGTGATGGAAAATCCTACTTGGAAAGAAAAGGCTCCTTTGTATCGAACACTGCAAGTGAGCATCTGACACCAAATACTGTATTTCTGGTGACTCTTGTTTCAAAAAAGCAACAAACTTACACAGTCCATTAGACAAGAGCAACAATTTTGAAATGGATGCCCAATGAGGCTTGCTTTGCAGAAAAGACAGATTCTTCTGCCCACCCTTGGAGATTCATGACCCTTCTATCAGATTAAATCATAAGGGTGCGATTGATTAATCACTTCTGAAAAACTTAGCTTTTATTTTTAACCAGTGCAAGAACTCGTGATTGTGACAAAATCCCACATTGCAGGCTCTTGTTCAAAGTAAATTATAGGCAAAGTTATAAATCAGCAAAAATAGAGGTTCATAATGGAGATTATGACAGACCTTTAATTATGCAGGCCATGAAGAACAATGCTGTAATAAAATTAGCATAAAAAAATGTCATTTAGTCTACTGTGTGGTTTAAGACTTCTCCACTATAGATGAACCAGTATGCTTGGTTACAGTTGCTCAGAAGTTATTTGTCTTAGAGCCTTTAAGGCTGAAAGTGCTTTGCGCCTTAAATTCATACAAGTATTTTGATTAATCATGACTTGGAGTACATCTGTTAGAGCTATAGATAATGAATATTGCTGATTCACTGTTATGCAAGCTGTTGTTGTAAGTCTGATACAGCCGAAGCTTAAAAGTGAATAGACACTCCAATGTAAGCATCTGACTTCAGCAGGCTAAGTTTCAGTGCAAGCACCAAACTGCTGTATGGGGTCAGTACTAAGATATAAGCTACTGCTTAACATATACTGAATGTTAAATGTATCTCCAGTTGTGCATTTTAATGCCCTTTTACCAGGTCATCTAGAAATTTAGCACACATCTCCAGTACAAGTAAACAGGTATGTAACAGAAATTATACAGCAGTATTTTATAATAAAACCTAGAGAGAGAGAGTGTATGTAATATTCATGTACCAGTATTGGAAGCATTTGTCTCCTTTGTTAAATGACTCTGGACCCAATCCCAAAGTGCTTCACTGAGTAGCGTCATGCTGCTTAACTAGTCCAACTGAAATCAATGTGATCATGTGTGACAGAGAAATTTAATGGGATAGAAACATCAGGAAGCAGGATTTGGACACTGCAGTTAAATTAACTTATTCTCTGTAATTTATATACTTAATTCACAAGTTACCTTGTTGAAAGCAGTGTGATTAAGACATTCATTTGGGTCACAAGTTTCATTTTGAAAGATGTGAGTCAGTAATGGAGTTCTTTCTAGATGGGTGAGGTCTTAGCTTCTTTCCTCAGTGTAGAGAAAGAAAGAGGCACAACTGACATTACTAGAATTATTTCACTGGAATAAATATTTCTGAATCCATCATTGACTGACTGTTAAATTAGCTTGAGTTACAGATCTCACATGGGAATCTCTGATCACTGGGCGTATAGGGGCATTTTTAGGTCTCTAATGTTAGTTTGAAAGACACTAGATAAGTGCCAGCTGATCTACATTGGTCATTTGGACTGTGGTATTTCATAAGCTCTGAGGTGGTAAATTCTCTCCATCATGAAATTGAAAAAGTATGTAAATAGCACTTGCCATTAAGCTCTGCTGAATGTTAGTCAGAGGTGTGTAATTTTCATTTACACATGCATTTCCTCTGTATGTGTACCTATGATTGCAGGATGTCCTGGGTTCAGCTACAGCAGTC
>NW_009935612.1:14198-19098 GCF_000696875.1 Nestor notabilis | reverse complement strand
GGCAGCACCGCGGAGCTCTGCGGGCCGATCGGGTCACCCTGACTTCGGTAATTTGGGGTGAAGCTCCCCCCCGGCTGACTCACCTCGCAGCTGCAACGCCGCTCTAAAAATAGCCGGGACCGCCAGATGATAAATATAAACCGAGATGTCTCCTGGCGGTGCTGGCGTGCAGCGAGCCGCATGCGAACAGGCTGACGCCCCTCTCGCCTTGCTGCCGTCCTGGGGGGCTTTATTTTTGGAGGCACCATCACGGATAAAGCCGCACCGGGTGCTCTGTGGGAATAGCAGGGCGGCCAGTCCTTTCACGCCCCAGCCCTGTCTGCAGAGAGTAAATGGCAGCTTCACGTGGTGCTACGTGGCCGTGCAGTGGGTGCTGACACAGGACCTCATCGGTTCCTGGGGCCTCAGCCTGTTGCTGCGGGAGATTTCTTGCTAAATACCCACTGGTTGTCCCCAGATTCGGGGTTTGGGCTATTAAAGGGTATTTAATGGAGTGTTTTAATTTCCAAGTGTGACGATGGGAACATGTAATCCTTCACTGCTCCTGGTGGTTTAGGGGCTTCTGCCTTGGCCACATGTATGCAGGTGCTGGTTTCAGGGAGGAAAGAGACCCAGAAGGTCTGTTTACCCATGACCCAGCTCCTCCCTCACAGCACAGTACATGCTCCCAGGCCAATATTGAGCTTTTCTGCCCTTTGGCCCCATGTGTCAGCTCTGCCAAGCTGGCAAGAAGCTCTGGTGTCCAACCAGGATGGGGAGCAGAGGCCCTGGAAACCACAGACAGGCTGAAAACAGCTCAGTCCCCATTGCATGGCTCTGTGGGCTGTGTTTTCCAGCTTAAGCTGCTGAAATGAGTTCAGGGTTAACAAACAGTTAATGAACCATTATTGGCCTGAACGGGAATTGAACTGGAACAACTTCAGTCACAGCTGAACCCGCTGTGGGGCTGAATCCAAAAGATTTGCTGGTTCAGCTCCTCGGCTACAGGGAAATATGGGCTCCTTTGTCCTTGACAAGAATAATAAATTTCTGTTTATTGTGTGGGCAGCGAAGGATTAATAATATCCCAAGTTATTTACCTCCCGCTTTTGAGCGCCAAGGGTTTGCGAGTGATGTCCCTGCTGAGCTCACTGTCCCTTAGCAACCTCCCCTTGATTTTTAAAACACATTCTCATTCCAGAAACAGGATTAAGGAACACGACGTAAAAGCTCCTTTTAACAGTCTGGGTGGGGTGAGGGTGCCCCTGCTCCTCCTGAGAGCAGGGCAGAACCACAGCCATAGCCATTTGATGGGGAACAACAATGCAGGCAGAAGATGGTGGCTTAGAGAGCATGTGGAAAACCTCGAGGCTTGGAAAGGATGGGGAGAAAGTTACTGCTGGAGCCATACAGAGAGACAGCCCACCAAGGGCTTGCCAGGAGTGGGCTTCATCCACTCCATGCACACCCTGGGGTCTTGTGAAGGACTCCACAAGGGTAGGTGGGGGCAATCACGGAGGTTTAACCACATTAGACAAGGCTCTGCACTGTGGCTGGCCACCTTCCAGAGGCTGTCCTGCCGGGAGCACTGCGAGGAGGGTGTTTCCCCAGGAAGATGAAGTGTCCCGGGCAGTGCACGGTGGAATGACGTCCTTCCGTGATGAGCTCTGCTGCCTGCTGGGTTTCCCTTTGAAGGGTGCCCTGGTGAGGTGACTGGGTGCCGGTGAGTTCACTGCTGGGTTAGCTCCATCCCTGCTCGGCCTGTTTGCCAGCCTGGCTGCTCCCAGTGGAGAGCTCCAGCAGGCTGAGTAGCTGACACCAGCAAGGTTTCTGCTGCAGTTTTAATTGAATCTAATAGTTTTCATCACGGAAGGGTGACGTCCCCATGCGCCTTTTGTTGGTGTGGGTGGGTTTTGCAATAGCAGAAGCACCCTCAAAAAGCACATACGTCATCTCCCAGAGATGATGGGGCAAGATGTGCCTCCGTAGGGGTGATGCCACTCATGCATCACCTGCATGCTGCCTGCACCAGCAGGCTGGCCCACGCTATGCACGCCCAATCCAAGTCCATGTAGGTAAAGCAATAAAGGATCTGTGTGCAGAAGCAAGCCTGAGAAGATCTGGAGCCCTGCCAGGAAGAGATTGCAGGGAATTTTGAAAGGCCCTTGGAGGAAGCTGGTGGGAATTGGCTGTCAGGTTGCTTGGGGGCCCCTAGTGAGCTGTGCCAGGCTGTTGGGGTGTGGAGCAGCAGCAGGGCTGGACCAGGCACCCCGCACTGACTCATAGCCTCATCTGGCAAAGGAGATGGAGAAAGCCCAAGGGGCAGGCGTGCGAGAGGAGCGTTGGGTGTCACTTCCCCTCTTAATAGCGTGCCGTGCAGGCACCTCCTCATCAGGCTGCCGCAAAAAGGCTTTTTTATCTCTCGCAGCCTGCAGAGGCTCCTGCAGCGCTGCCTCCAGGGCTTTTCATGTTTCTGTCCTCCTCGTGCTTACCAAGGAGGGGAGAGACAGGCCAAACCCTGCCTCTCTTTCCCCACGGCTGTCACAAGGAGGGGATGCATCCCGGTGTTCCATGGCGCTGCGCTGGAGGCAGGGGATGTCCCTGGGGGGTGGGGGGCGTGAGCCGGTGCTGCAGCACCTTTGCCCCACTGGAACCTGTTTCCACAAGGTGCTTGGTTTACCTGTTTGACCGAAACGGCTGTAAACTTGGAGATATGAATCATGCTGGCAGAGTTTCCTGCTGGAGGAGCCCTCTGCAGGAAGGGCTGTGGGGTAGGGGTGGTGTTCCCTTCTGGCACTGCAGGAATTCTGCATGTCTTGGGATCACAATGCAGCTGAAGTCACTGTGATGATCCAACTGAGCCCTGGTGCCCCCTGACGCCTCGTCCCAAACTGGGGGTATCTGCTGGGATCCAGAGCCCTGATCGGAAGGGGACTGGTGACAGCACTGCTGAGGAACAATGGATATGATCCTGCTTTAATGAGCAGTGGTGGTAGGGTCAGGCTGGGCTGCTGTCTTGCTCCACTCTTCCCCACACAATCCTCATACCTCCAGTGTTGTCCCCTTCTCATCAGGCATCTCGCAGCTCCTTGCAGAGGAGGGTGGTGGTGTGACACCCATGGGACATAGAAGGACTTAGGCACCAAGTAACAAAGGGACTTTACAGGCTACACAGCTGGATGCAAGTCTTTAATCCAATGCTTTAGCCACTGCGTTTCACTTCTGCTTTGTGTCTGAGATGCACATGGGGCTTCCCAGAACCACACAGGGGGCTTGGCTGTGGACAGCACCCAAAAGGTCATTCCCAGATCTGCTGGCAGACAATGTAATGGGGGGTGAGGGCTGCTGGTTGCAGCTTGGCAAGCTGAAGATGCTCAACGGGAAGAGTTTCTGCAAGAGAGATGTGCAGCCCCATACAGGTACCCAGGGGAGGGATCTCCAGGCCTGGGTACAGTGGCAGTACAAAGCCACAGAACATCTGATGTACATCCTGTCCCTGCCAGCAGTGCTCAGGGGATGATCAGCTGCCACACTATATCCAGTGCTGGAACAGCACCTTGGGACAGCATGTGCCTGCTCACCCCTCACTGTTGGACACACAAACTTCCCCCTGCTGCTACTTCAGCCTTTGGGGTCACCCATTGCCCTAGCCAATTTGTCTACACTCAATGTCCCTCTGCCCTGAGCTGTGGCTGAGGAGTTGGGGACAGGCTGTGGGTTTAGGATGGCAGCAGGGATGGGCCCCAAAGAGGATGCCACTGGTCTGGGCAGGCCCTGGGGAGAGATGTGCCGTGCCCCAGTGCTGGATGTGGGAACAGGTCCCTCCCTGTTTCCAACACGTAAGCTGCTCTCACTGCAGCTTCCCTGCAGAAACGTTCCCTTTCCTTTGTGCCTGCATTGAACAAAAAAAGGAAAGGAAAAAAAAAAGAGAGGAACTGATAAACTCCGTTTACCCACCCAGATAGCACTGGCCCCGTACAGCCGGCCGGTGCGGGCTGTGCTGGGGCTGGTGCGTGCTGTGCTGCCCAGAGCTGGGCACTGACATCTCGGCCTTGCTGCTGCCCCTTGGACACATTGCAGCCTTCGCCGATGCCAAGTGTGTGAGCCAGGGCTGATAGCAGAAGGTGAAGGTCCCCTTGGTGTCACCTTGGCCACCCAGAAATGCCTCTGACCACCACCACAGGCTGCCCCAGGGCAGGAGGCCGCTCACCACAGGCACCTGATTCCACCTAAATTTTGGCATTTCTCCCTGGCCATGCCAGGACCTGGGTCCAAACTGAAATAGGGGAGATGTAGGTCAGATAAAAGGAAGCTCTTCCCTGTGAGGGTGGTGAGGCATTGGCACAGGGTGCCCAGAGAAGCTGTGGCTGCCCCATCCCTGGCAGTGTTCAAGGCCTGGGGTTTTGAGCAACTTGGTCTAGTGGAAGGTGTCCCTGCCCCTGGCAGGGGTTGAAGCTGGATGAGCTTTAAGGTCCCTCTAACACAAACTATTCTATGATTCTATGCTCAGTGTTTGAGGCTGAGCCCTTCCATCAAGCTCTGTGACTCAGAGCACTCACAGGCATCCTGCACCCCACACAATGCCAGCACCCTGGGGTGCTGCACCCCATCTTCCAGCACTCAGGCATGTCCCCAAGGATATGGCTGCTGGATGGCAGTATCCCAGCTATAGGATTTTTGAACCCTTGGGTTGTGGTTGATGGCACTAGGGCTGTGCTCTGTGGAGGGTCAGCAAAGCCTCTTCCCTGCTACCTGCTGCTGGGGAGGTGCTGAGCTCTGTGGGGTTCATTTGGTAACTGACATCCAGGGCTATAGCCCCATTTCGGTCACTGAAAATCTGGGGTGCTGAAAAACCGCCTCCCGTGCCTGGCTCGGTCAGTGGATGCTGCCTGTTGGCACAAGGTGGCAGCCCCGCCCAGCT
>NW_009935612.1:0-14169 GCF_000696875.1 Nestor notabilis | reverse complement strand
GCAGCTGGGCTTGGGAGCCCCTGTCCCAGCAGGCGTGGGGTGCGCGTCCTCCCAAGGGTGCTGGCTGCACCCTGGCGCGGGTCAGGGGCACCCAGTTACAAGCCCCACTGCAGGAGACAGCCCCACTGGGCACGGGGAGCAGAGAGGGCACCACCTTGGGTCGTCTGGACAAAGTGGTGGCACAGATCAGAGCCTGTCCCCTGCCAGCTCCAGCAAGCCTTGCACAGCGTGTCCGCTGTGATGGTTCTTCTCCACCCTCACGAGGAGCAGCGACACCCTGGGGTCTGTGATCACCAGCCCAAGGTGGGGGGGTTAGGATGCATTAGAAGTGTTAACGAGCGTCTCATTTTGATGTGGCTGTGCACCTGCATCAAAGGTATGGAGAAAGGTGCTTTTACAAAGTCATGAAGCTGTGGAGGCTCCGGTTCTTTGACACCAAGTCTCACTTCTTGGGGTTCAGCGTATTCCTGCATCCTGTTGTTTCCCTCTGTGTGTTGCAGGTTGGAGGCTGGTTTGTGCCTGAGACTCCCTGTGGACGCATTCAATGATACAGCCATGAGGAGGCATGGCAGACTCCCATTTCTTCTCTCCACCTATTCATTCATGCTCTGCAGGTGCATTATTGTAAGAAATTGCTATGGGATAATTCAGTGGATCTTCCTGATGGTGCCTGGCTCAGGCTTGGGGTTTACCTGGGTCCCCTGAGGTCTGTAGGAAACTATGGCAGAAAGATGCCTCACTGAACCATTGATCTTCCCTTCTGTGCATCTTAAGCACATCTGCATCTCTAGAGGAAGCCAGGTCAGAAAGATCCCATGGAGCAGAGAGGCAGATCCAGCATTGTCAGGCAGGGCTGGGCAGCAAAGCAAGCTGGTGCACTGCCAGCGTGTGTGCTGGCATCCAGAAATACTCTGTCTGAGCATCCACCTGCATACAACTGCTCTCTGTGCTCAGATGTGCAAACACACACAAGGCCCCACTATGGGCATCTCTGCGTTCAGGGGGCAGCAGGTAGCAAAGTGGACAAACCTTCCCACCCCAAATCTGCTGACGGAGTGATGCCCTGTCACCTCTGCTTGCACTAGGCTGGGACCCTCCCCAAGGCTTCATCATGCTGCTTGCAGGCAGGATGGGAGCTGCTGGCTGTGCCACAGGTTTACTGACCAGAGAATTGCCCACTCTGGCTCTTATTCCTGTCTTGGCATCTCCAACTCAAAGGAACATTTAGGACCAAACCGCTCTCACTGGGCCTCTTCAGCTCCCGGTGTCCGGCTCTGCCCCTCTCGCCTGCCCTTCATTTCAGTGAACACACTCAATCCTTCACCAGGCTCTTGGGAGGATTGAGAATTAAATGATGCAAAAATCCCTGCCAGCTGCCCACGTGGGGCTCGATGGATGAGCTTCGCCGGCTCAGCGCAAGCAAACCAGGTCATAGCCACGGGGGAGGCAGGAGCCTTGGCCCCAGCTCCGGGCACTGCAACTACTCCTGTCCCAGGGAAGCATCTTCCAGGATGCAGATCCCCGGTGCTGCACTGGAGAGGTGTCAGTGACAGGGGTCTGAGCAAAGCCTTCTTGTCTGTGGGCTTTGCACTGCGCTGGTAGAGGATGCTGGGCAGTGGATGGGAAGCAGTGGGATGGGACGTGGAGGATGCTGGAAGTGGATGGAAGTGGATGGGAAGTGTTTTGGGGCTCTCTGAAGCAATTCCAGCCCAGAGGATATGCCTCCATATCTTTCGCACTTAGACTGGCAAAAAGAAAAGCCCCACAAGCAAAGCTGGTTTGATTTTAGTTCAGAGGGAAAAAAAATACACCCCACTTGTGACATAGTGCTGCTAAATGTCACTTGCTGATTCACCTTATGCCATTGGGTGAGTCCTTTGGACATCATATCCATGTCATGCAGGCAGAAAGGCACAAGCAGGGTAGCTTTCATAAGCAGAGCTCCCCAGTGTTAGAAACCAAAGGCTGGGTCAGGAAGAGATCACAGCTATCTCATTTCAGATGCAGGTGGCTGTACTGCAGTGGGAGGCACTTGGCTACTTTTGGGGTATCTGTGCTATCTGGATATGCTCCACAGACCTGAGCTAATTCCCAAAGCTGGCTTCTCACCTTGACAGGGCTGGATCTGGAGCTTCATCTGTGCTGGCTGCAGCTGGAACAAACACACAGGGGAGCTCGGGGGTGCGTGTAGCTCTCATAAAAGTGCTGTTCTGCAGCCATGCATCTACTTTGCTGCCAAATGGGTGAGGGAAGGAAAGAGGATAATGTTTGTGAATTAAAGTTGCGGCCCTTTCCTCCTCTATTACTAATCCCTATTCAGATTTAATCAGGCAAAGACTGTATTTCAGTCCTTGCGGTCTGAGTTATTGCAGCAATAACCTGCTCCAGAAGGGCTGTCCTTCAGCTGCTGTTGTGCAAGCTCACAATAGAAAGACAAACCTGTCTCTGAGAGGTTGTGATCTGAAATACAGCAGCACGAAGAGACAACACCAAGGGCCACTGGGGAAAAGCAAAGTCATCCAACACTGCAAGGTCCTCAGCGTGCCAGCCGAGCTAACCAGTCAGGTCACATTTTGGGAGCAGGGTGAGTGTGGAGGGACGCTGAAAACCTCAGAGATGAAGACAAGCAAACAGTGCAGAACTGGAAGAGACAAATGACAGATGCAGGAGGTTCATACGGTTTCTCTTTAGGACTGTGCTAGCCAAAGGGGTCCAAAATTTGGCAGGGAAAAGATCTTTTGCCACACAGTTCAGAACTGCTCCGACGGGGACTTTGATGAGACTCCTTCCTACAAGCGAGTGGGGAAAGATTAGAGGTGTTCTGCTGAAAGGCTCTGCAAGACCTTGGTGTGGAAAGGGACCTGGTTTGAAGATGACGTATTGGTTATGGCCTGAAAAACTGGCAGGATAGTGATTTTGTACCCCACGTTGGAGGGACTTAATGAATGTGGAGACCTTTGTTCTACCCAAGATGAACACGAGGCCATGGGATGTATCTGTGATGAGAAAATCCTGGCACATCAAGGTTCATTTTAGACAAAGAAAGCTGGGTCTGGGACAGAGAGGCAGATCTGTGAGTCCCCTGTGTGGAGCTGTATGAGGTGGTGCCCCTATTCAGAGATAAAGCACTAGATTAATCTCATCTGACATTTTCCTTCCTCTGAGCTAAGATCCCCAGGATCCCTTTGCAGTCAGTGGAGAAAAATAGGTACTTTTGGGGCGTCCAACCTGGTTTTTAATATGTATTTGAGGGTGAAGAGAAATTTTCCCAATAAGTGTTTCCATGGATTAAAAAGAGGCACCCAGTGGGAAGATCTCAGAGATAGACACCCATGCTACAGACACCTGCATTTGCCCAGCTAAATCCTGACCCATAGGGCATCTCACAGAAAGCCCAAGGGATGCCTCCTCCAAAGGACACTGAGGGAATGACCAGCGAGGACACAGGGTCTGAAGGAAAATGGGATCTCCAGGAAAAAATCATGCTCAGTGATCCAGCAGTGACAAATCAGGGAGGACAAAGCATCTGCTCTCCCTCTAACTCTGCATCAGGACAACAGCAGGACCAAGAATGACCTTGAGAGCTTTGCAGAGGAGGAGAGCAGTAGAACAGGCTTGCACAAACTCTGTCAAGAGAAAGTGACCACTCCTGCTTTTTCTTCATGGCCAAAGCACTGTCACATCCCACCTCTGCCTGTGGGGCTGTGTGAACACACAAAGCTGTAGAAATGACAAGGCTGGGAGTACTCAGCACTGGTGGCCTTGGAGGAAGAGGCAAGGATGAGTTTTGAGAAACCCCTGTGAGCAAAGGCAAAGTTCCTTTGTCTTGGTTTGCTTCAGAGAGGGAGCTGAGCTGCCTGCTGGGCTTTTGGCAGAGACTCCAATCTGCATTGCAACCGCCTTTTCCCTGCCGGGAAGGGCTCATGGTTTGGCTGATGGTCCAACACACACCTGAAGTGCTAGAGCAGCTCTGCTCTTCCTCCCAGGAAGCTGAGACAGGGTACAGATGCCACCTCCTCCATCCCCACATGCAAATGAAACTCACTTCCTAAGGGGCATTTGTATTGCCCTCACAGCATCCTACAGTTAGAGATTTTGGTCGGTAAAAACTCACTGTATCAGCACTAAATTGGTGAGGCCACAGGGAGGAACTTTCCCTAAATAACACCAAAATGGGAGTTTTCTGGTAAAACCTCAGATTAGAAGCAACCCTGAAGAAACACATCAAGTTTGACCTAAAGGGCTCCTTGGTACTTCCAACCTCTACACTTAACCTCCAGATGCTGCAGAGAAAGATGCACTTTATCGCTGCTGGATGCTCTCTTAGCAGATCTTTGCACATAAAAGCAGGACTTGGCCTGCTTGATGGTTCCATGGGAGACCTCTAGAGAAACTTGGTCGCTTTATGGGAAGATGGATTCACATAGAGATGCTTTTCTTCTACATCTGTGTTGTGTCTGTAGGAGGTTCTGGTGCCAGAATATCTGTCTTTTTGCAGTCAATCTTGGCATGGATGCTGCAGGCTGCAATCAGCCTCAGGAACTGGGCTCTTCCCTGAGGATGTGTCAGCCAAGGTTGGCTGTAAGGAGCTTCTGCATTCTTCTGAATGCAGAAGACAGCACCGGTGCCACCAGATGGGAACAGAAGGTGATAGCTGGCTGGATAAGAGCTGCAGACTAGAGAGGAATTGGTGGGTAGGGGAAGAGGCAGATGATAGATGGAAGATCTTGTGATAGAAGCAAAAATCTCTTTACCTGGTATCTTTCTGAGCCATCATCATTTTTGTGCATATACAAATATCCCACGGGACTTAAATGGATAGCAATTAAAGATCAAAAGACGGGGGAAAATTATGGTATTTGCCTAAAATTTCCTGCATTTTGGATGCTGACTTCTTCTAGATTTGTGCAGTTGCCAGTACTCAACATTTTTCCAATCAGAGTTTTCTATGTTAATGTGTGTAGCTCTCAACATGAAAGCAAACAGCATCTGGAAGCAAACTACTTGTAATGAGTGCCATTAAGAATTTCAATCTGCAAACCAGAAAATGATCCCTAGCACATGTAAATGACTCTGCCAATCTGTTTCTTTCTTACCCATTAAGCATAACAATGACACTGGGTTCCTTTTCCCAGTTGGGGGTCTTACTGCTCACACCTCAGCTCTAGGAGCAGGCTCACAGCAGCACCTCCCCTAATGGCAGGAGGACCTCTAACTACCACGGGCAATATCCAATGCACACAGGCAATACCCATCTTACAGTCAGGCCGTATACTGTGGAGCCACTCCCTGAGCTCTGACAGCATTTAGTTTCCCATTGGCAAGGGAAACGGCTTTGCTAATGACTAATCCCCACAGCACCAAATTATCAGAGACAGGCTCCATAGGGAAAGGGAATGGCATATTCATGCAGTTACCTCATCATGGTCTAATTACCCAAATGGAGTTTTGCCAGGATTCTGGGACTAAGAGCAGTGCTCTAAGGAAAGGTTGTAGGGTCTTTGGTGAATGCATGCACTTGGGATCTTGGCTTTATACACTGAGCGGCAAGTGTAAAGGACAGAAAGCATGCCAGGTACTGCCAAAAATGCTTTGGGCTAACCAAATGGTATTGAGGGTAGGTTGCTTCTTCATGGCTTCGTATTTCTAGAAATTAGGCAGCCATCTCTGCCTCCCAGCAGGTCTCAGACACCACAACTATTAATTGGCAGAGGTAGGTTTTAGCCAATATTGGGCCCCCACCTAACCTTCTGCTGGCTATCCCTGTCGTGATCCCATCCACTCATATAAATGGATTACACTCTAGGCTGTGTGGTTTCAGTGCTCCGATGTAAGAAACTGCAGAAAGGAGGACAGGGAATTGCATCTCAGCAGACCAGGAAAGTTCGTTTCCCATAGAGGATGGGAGCCTAGACCCAAGCTGCTCTCTTGGGTCTAACGCTGTACACCACCCTGCTTTACTGATCTCAGTGGTGTTACTCTGTTGGTGCCTTTATCTCCAGGGTTGTTTTGATTTTGTGTCCCTTTCCTCAATAATAATAATACCAGTTATTTGCTTAAGACACAACACGTCGAGCTCATGCCAGCACCAGCCATGATTTGGTTGTAGGCCCTGCTCTGCTTGTAGGTGTTTTCAGCTAAGTCCTTCTCAGGAAGATGGGAATAGGGGAGAAGGAAAAGGAGGGAGGAAAGTGGCAGCCCCAGGGTAATGCGGGTGCTGTTACGGTGGAGATGGGGGGCTGGAGGTGCTGGTGGCCCCTGCTCCTTCCCTTTGGGTGGGTTTGGCAAGTGTCCCAGGCCTACCGTGGTATCTTGCAAAGGATACTGGGCATTACGGTGAGGCTTAGGGCTATCTGCCTCACTGCCCCACAGTTACAGTCTAGTAACCAGGGACTTTACCCCTCAGCTTTCAGAGCTTGCTGCCAAAGCAAACCTTGACCATGACAGGTTCCTTGCAGACCCCTTATCACAGCCCCAGTGTTTAAACGTTCATATCTGTGCCCGGCTGTTTCTCTCAAACCTTTGCTGATTTTCCTAAGCAACTTTATGTAAACAGCTGAATTGGATTTTCATTAGTATAGAGCAAAGGCTTATTGCCCTTTTTTGTTGTTTTATGATAGAAAAGAAAGTTGGAAGAGCAGTATTGTTCTCCTTTCTAAAAATTCTATTCCTTTTTATCTTCAACTCTAGAGGAGGCTCAAAGAGCTCATGAGTTTTGTCTGTTCAGATTGCAACATGAAATGATAATACACAGCCCAAGAAACAAAGGAAATCAGTGATTTTTAGCCACAGTTTTGAATTTTGGTTTTGTATTTGCTTTTTATCATTAATTCAATTCAGAGATGCATCAAACTGTGTAGAGAAATAGTCCCTAAATGATACTCATCCTGTTCAACAGATGTTACTCCAGGTTCTCCTGAGGAAAGTTGCAAGAGGATCCCCTACTTCTGTTATTCTGTCAAAACCCACCCTCTCAGACCTACCAGCAGGGGTGCAAGGTGAAGTTCAGCAACATGGTAATGAAGAGTTATGGTCCATAAAAACAACAGCTTTCAGGCTGTGGCTTATCTTCACCTGCAGCTGGTTCTGTTATTAAGGAAACCATGCCCCACAGCTGCCAGGCTGTGCATTATGGAGACAAATAAATAAAATAAGGGGAGTCTTTAATTTTTATTTCTGTTGTTTAAAAACAGGGATTTGAGGGAGAAATGGGAAAAATTACAACCTGGACAGTGAGATGCTTCCTACTTATTAGTTACTCATTGTCTTAAACTGCAACGATCAGCAGCACAGTGCTAGACATTGCACGGGCATTTAATGAAATAGACAAATTCTCTTTGCATTTTAAATTCTTTTGAAAAGGATTTTTCTAAATCCTTTGGGAGAGGAAACAAGAAGGAGAGTCAAAATGTGAACCAGAGACACTCATGGGTGAGTCGGGGAAGGCAGAATTGCAAAGTACTTGCTTTTGCACACCCCTCTGAGAAGGCTGGTGGCAGAAAGTGTTCACAACAGGGCTTTTATTCTGCTATTGCGGCTCTGAAAGCTTGATGTGTGTGCCTGGGGGATGGTGAGCCTGCCTGCCTGCCTGCTTTCCCCCTGTTCTTCATGTAGCAGGAAGGCATGGTACACATGCACGCCACTGGGACTCTGGCACCTATGCAACAACTTAGCTGGAAGGTTAAACAGCCTGTTTGCGTAGGAAATGTCAGTCACTTGGCCACTTGTAGAGGACTGGAGGGTCTGGTAAACTGTGTGAGGTTGGCCTTTTCCTGCAATGTACTTTATTCCTCCAGAAAGTAATTTAATAAGAGCACTATAAAAATCCTCTGACAAAGCCCCATGTTACTCATAAATACAGTTAAATATCTTATCAAGGTATTTTTTGTTTTAATGTGGAAGCTCTCCTTCTCTCCCTGATGCTCTCAGATCACAGAGAGGCTATGATACAAAATCACACCGAAGGGGAGAAGCTTTGGCAGCTGCTCTACAGCAAACTGAGAGGGATCCAGTATGCCCAAGGGGTACCATGGTTTCCCTTAGGCCTGTGATGCTCTTTGCTAGAACTTGACTCTGTGACTTTTGACTCTGTTCTTGTGATGGTGAAGCAGGGCAAACAGACAGAGGAGTCCTTTGTGGTCTCACGGTGCTTCTTCCTCAGAGTCCATTGCTTAGGCTATATTTGCCAACAACTTTAACTTTGACAAATAACTCCTTTTTTAACCCTGACAAATGTTTCTCTTCAATGAATAAAAACTACAAAAGCAAGAGAAAAGCTATCCCCCTAGGCTTCTCTATTGAAGAACAACCTCCTGCACTCCTCAAATGTCTGTTAATGTGAACAGAACAAAACTAAACACAGCTGTAAGGCAGGAAACAAGCCTGGCTGGGGTGACGGGGTTTGCACCGTGCCAAGTTAAAAGTGATTCGTCTTGGAAAGGCAGAATACCTGACTTCTTTAAAACAAAATAGTTATTCCCTCCCTTTGTAATAGGGAAGCCATGGCTCAATTTAAATATGAATCCAGTCGAAGTGGAGTATGGAATAGCAGAATGGGTGTCACCTGTTCCTGTTAAATCAGAAGGTGAGCGTTTCACAGGACTGCATAGATCTGTGTAGCTAATCTGAGGCACGAAATACTGGCTTGATCCTGATGCGACCTGCTGTGCACAGTATGTGCCATCTGTATTCGAGAAGTGTTAAACAGAAAGAGCTACAAATGGAAGCCATACAGAGGCAGTGATCTCTGGGCTATTTGAAAAATATGCTTTTTTTTTAAGTCTGGCAAAGCAAAATTAGTGAGGGAATGGGATTGCTGTCTCATGGCTAAATATTTAGAAGACAGAAACAATACTTTAGCTGAAAAGTGAAGCTGGCAGGAGTACGAAGAACATGAATATGTTGGAGATGGTGGCTTCTGAGAGGTTCCTGTAAAGTACCAGAGCAACCCTCCAGCTGTTTATGAAAGAGACAAGGCTGGGGAGAAGGGGCAGTGTGGCTGCAGGGAGTGGGCTTCTGACCCCAGAGTTCTCTTCATTCCTGTATGCCTATGTCCCAAGGTCCTGACTGCCCAACAGCAGGCATGGGGATAGTTAACAGTGGAATGCAGCCAAGAATAAATATTGCTCAAAGAACAGTATTTCTGCTGATCAGGAAGATCACTTCAGCCTAAGGCAGAGTCTTTCAGAGCACCCAAAAGTCCTTCAGCTCATGGATATGTTATGGCACCTGCTTTTGGGGGAGCAGCAACAGTAGCAGTGTCAATGCTGGCCAAGTGAGGGATCGCTAGCAGACAGCACCAGTCCTAGCATGCATGATCAGATCCCAGGGAAATAACCCCTGTGTGGTCTATTCTTCACACAAACCCTGCATTGCCAGCTTTGCTGCTCACTGCTTGGACAGATAGATACCCCACACTGCACAAGCATAGCCTGCAGTGCAATCCCACTGTGTTGCTCAAGGACAAAGTACCCCAAAAGGAACAAAAAATGCTGTATTTGGGACTCTTGGGATAATTGCATGAGAAATGGGTTTAGTTCTATCGACTCTGGCATGGAGCAGTTGAAAGACTTCTCTGCAGAGCAGCTGTAATTGAAAGGTCAGTTCCCATGGAAGCTGGCCTCTTATGCAGACGGTTTTTTCCCTGAGATGAAAGGATGCTTCTCCAGCTTTTTGAACACGGATTTGTAATCTGAAAGCTGGCAAATCCCTTTGTGCTATCTGTTTTAAATAGTTATGCGGTGACAGTGTCCAAACATCTCATCATCACTAATGTACTTATAATTAGGATACCTCTTATCTTTGATACCTCCTTCCTTGAAGAATTACCACGACCTCCATTCTGTGGATGGAAAATTAAGGCACAAAAACTAAACTCTACCCAAGCGCCCATGCTATGCAGGGAGGAAAGCTGAATGGCTGCACAGAGCTCCTGAGCATGCAGAAAGGAAAGACTCACTACAGGGACTTCAGTGGCATGGTGGCAGGTTGAACACAACAGTTGCAGAGTCTCTGATTCAAAAAGGCAATTAAAATTAAGGCACCTTCAGTAAAATTAATGCCTTCAGTTGCCAGACCACTGTCACTTCCAGTGTCAGCAATCGTTAGGAAGAGCCAAAATTGGGACATTGGAAAGAAGATGCCCCAAGTTGCAGCCCAAAGTTTGGCTGGTTGTTCACTGGGGTGCTGCCCCTCACTGTCCTCCCCATCTATCCATTCCCGGACCTTTAAAATTTCATGGGGATCATGATGTTTGAGCATTTTGGAGTGTTAAACCAACATTCTGGTGTATATGCAACTGAGGGGATTGCAGGCTGCTTCCCTGCAAGTTTTGTTGCATGTATATGGTATTCTTCAGGTAGTGCACTGATTATCTGCTGTGATCCGCTCCAGAGGAAGCTGCGTTTCAAGATGATATTGAAATATCTCCCACACACCAGACACCATGCGGCATTGTGAAAAAGATCCTGTGATCCTCTAACTATTTTGCAAATGCTACATTTTATTAGTAAGCAAAAAGACCAGAAATGCAACTGAAAGCCATTTCAGTAGCCTGTTATCTTTGCAGCCAATTCTGAGGGCTGTTTCCCAATATCAGAATATCAATCAACTTAGTCTACATCCAGCACTCAATTCCTGCCAAATGTCATAGGGTAAATTAAAAGGTTTTTCTCCTTATCTTTAGAGCTTAGCCCCAAAACCCAGGTCTGAGATGATTTTTTTCTTTCTTTTTTGTTTTTATTTTTTTGTCAGTTGCATAACAGGAAAATGGTTTAACAGATCTAAACCCTTTGATTTAAAATAAAGCCCACATGGATTTGCTACATGTCAAGTTTCAGCTTGAGCCATTCTCCAGCGGCAGAAATACAGACCTCAAAAAAGATGGAAGAACAAGAAGAAAAGAAGAAAGCACATTTTGCTTAGATTCCAAATACAGCTAGAGTATTGCTCTCTGAATAGGGAAACTACAGCAAATAGGCAGGTATAAAACAGCTGGCAAGCTATAGTGAGTGGAGGATCACCCATTTATTACTTTCCTATCCAACAGCAGGTGAACCGAGACGAATGGCTGGGGTCTGGGTAGCTAGAGAAAATTAACTCTTGCTCTGCAGGGAGTGAAAATCGGGTATCACTCCAGAGCTGGCAGCAATGCCTCCTTCATGAGTTTGCAGAGTTCTCTGTTCAGAAAGGCATATAGTTCCAGTGTGTATGGAGGTCACTCTAGCGTACTTGCTGCATTGTATTTTTCCTCTTTAATTCAGTAGAATTCTCCATTAGAAAAAAAGAATACACTGCTGACAGAGTGTGCTGCCTGTGCTTCCAGAGCATGCTGTCAGCTGCAGAATTTAGATCACGTCTGCTACAACAGGATTTGGGGCTTTGCTTGTAGTTAAGTATTTGTGGACCTGGCGTTCCCTTTTGTGGATTTATAGGAATGGATCTGGAAAGCTCATTCATATTTTAGAGGTTGAGGACAGCACAGGAAGTGGTGTTTGGGGTTTTTTTTTTCTTCTTTCTATTGCAATGTTTTTATCACTAAACTATTTTTGTATTTATGACAACAATGTCCAGAGGAAGAAATAAAAAAAATAACACGGAAAGATGCATTTTGGGGAGTGTCAGTTCATCTGGGAAAAAACATAAGGAAGTTGATTTCAAGGCACAAGCATAATTTAGAAGAGGGTAATTCTAGCTTGCAAAAATTTGTCAGTAGTGGCACGGTAATTCCTCTAGGCTATCATCTGAAGTGGAAAGGAGAGGATGGAGGGACAGACACACAAATATCAACTGTATATGGGAGTCAGGAGTTACAGAAATTATCTCTTTTGATTTGACAAACACTTGCGTTTAATTAGACCTCATAACTGCAGGGAATTCATAACCTCCATGATAATCCCAGCCTTCACGGCTACTGCTGGTAGTAAGATATCTCATGCTAGCTACAAGATGCTTACTTGATTGCCACGCTTGCTAATAGCACATTACTATGATCTTAAAATGCAAATGACATCATCTGCCCTTGATGAGATAACTTCTGTATCATGGTAGCATTTACAAGCTGTGGGCAAGATAAGGACTTGCTGTACCAGGTGCTGTGTGATGCAGTAGGTGAAAATCATATCCTCAAAGGCTTTAATTTTTAAATTGGGATGGGCAGAGCTATGGGGCATGGCAAAGGGAAGGGAACAGTCACAAAGGGATTGTGTGGTTACAGCAGAGATTAGCTCATGCATAGTTCAGGAGCTTTTGTCTGCAACAAGACTGCAAAGGAAGATGGGAAAGAAAAGGCACCAGAACAGCTCAGGGACCCCCGAGCAGATTTTTTGTTGATGGAAAGCTCTGAGGCTTTCGGGATCTGGTGTCCTACCTTAAGACACACGGGAGATATATAATAAAGGACTTCTTAGAGAAAAATACCAACATACGCCCAAGTTAACTGAAAAGCCAGTGTTGTGCCCAGCTCACAGGTGGGGCAAGCTTTGTTGATGTGCAGCCAAAACGCAGAGGTTGGTGTGCTAAAGCCCTTACAGCCTGCCACCGCTACACCTGAACAGTGCATAAAGAAGCAAACCAGAACTTTTAAGGAATTCAGTAGAATTTCAGCAGCACTGAAGCCAGTTCAGGGGCAAGAAGAGGAGATTCCTTCCCTGCCTGCCTCAGTGTTGGCACTCACAGCTCCCTGCACTGACAGTTCCAATTCACACTGCTAAGTGGAACTGTTCCCAGTCCCTCGAGACTGGCTCTGTTAACACTTTTAGCACACAGTCTGCCTGTTTGTTTGCAGGAACATCATGGTTTGTCCTTTCAAGTCGTTCCTCTTGGTATCTCAGAGGAGCTCTATGTATATTTTTGACACATTTCCTTGTCTGATACACTTCTGTGAAGCAAACATAAGGGTGCTAAAACATGCTGTGCTGGACAGAGCAAAAATCAAACCTCTCCTATGTCTGAATTTTGGCAAGGCTGGTTGTGTCTTTGAAACACCTAGCTAGGATTAGCCTCTGTGTAGACTTTCAAGTTATTCTAAACATTAATGCAATAACAATCACATTATATCATAGAATCACAGAATGGTTTGCGTTGGAAGGGACCTTAAAGCTCATCCAGTTCCAACCCCCTGCCACGGGCAGGGACACCTTCCACTAGAGCAGGTTGCTCCAAGCCCCTGTGTCCAACCTGGCCTTGAACACTGCCAGGGATGGGGCAGCCACAGCTTCTCTGGGCACCTTGTTCTACCCCGTACAAATTCCTATCCCCATAAGAAGCTCAGAAGATGCACAGCAACAGCCACTGATACACCCCCATGGCAGCAAAAGCCATAAGCTTTCAGGGCAGACCTTACCACCATGTTCCAGTATTTAAAGGGTGGCTACAAAGAAGACGGAGACTCCTTTTTTACAAGGAGTCACGTGGAAAGAACAAGGGATAATGGGCACAAGTTACTCCTGGGGAGATTCCAACTGGACACGAGGAAAATTTTTCACAATGAGAACAATCAACAGTTGGAATAACCTCCCCAAGGAAGTGGTGGATTCCCCAACAGTGGACTCCTAATGTTCATGTGGACACGGTGCGGGGACATCTAACCTAGGTCACGCTTTGCCTGGAAAGTTTAGACCAGATAATCCTTGAGGTGCCTTCCAACCTGGTGTTGCAGCCCTCATGGCAGGGGTTTGGAGCTAGATGATCTTTAAGGTTTCTTTCAAACTCTTCCGTGATTTTTCACAATGAGAACAATCAACAGTTGGAATAACCTCCCCAAGGAAGTGGTGGATTCCCCAACAGTGGACTCCTAATGTTCATGTGGACACGGTGCGGGGACATCTAACCTAGGTCACGCTTTGCCTGGAAAGTTTAGACCAGATAATCCTTGAGGTGCCTTCCAACCTGGTGTTGCAGCCCTCATGGCAGGGGTTTGGAGCTAGATGATCTTTAAGGTTCCTTCCAAACTCTCTGTGATTCTATGATAAACTAGAGCCTGTCCCAGGATAGTGGAGTGTAAAAGGTTGTAATAGCTCCTGCAAAGACAGAGGCAGGATGTGACTTACGCAGTAAGTTCTGTCAGGTTGCAGGAGTGAGACAAAAGTGAGAAAAACAGAAGAAAAGAAAAGAAAGAAGAAAACAAGAGGCAAAACCCACAACCAAGTACAGCAGCCCCTTTCCTGAGGT
>NW_009935611.1:41642-56489 GCF_000696875.1 Nestor notabilis | reverse complement strand
CCGGCTGGGTTTGAACCACGACACCCACATAGCCTGGGCTTCTGAGAAATGACATGGTGCTCTCTCCGCCAGCGCTCACCATGTGCTGCAGCTGGAAGCAGCTGTGCTGGAAAACCAGAACGGAGGAAATCACAAGTTGGTGAGTCACTGAGGCTGCTGCCAGCCTGTCAGGAGTCTCTCCATAACTCAGCTTTCATGTGCCTCTGCTTCTGCTCTGCAGCAGGCTCAGATGCCACCTTGAACAGCAGAATGGCCGCTAGCAGGTGAGGAAGGAGTGGGAGCACATGGAGAGACAGACAGACCTGGTTTTCACTCTCCGGTCCTAAAGTAAGGCAAGCACTGTGGAGGGGAGAAGTCACCCTAGCAGCCCTGACCACCACTTCTCATGAAGCCTGCAATGCACCCCCAGTGCACCCCATTGAATCCCAGCAGAACTGTTACCCCATGTCCCTATGCCCTGCCCAGGGAAGGTGCTGCCTGGGACATGGCCAGGAGCACACTGTTGCCAGGATACTTTTGACCAAGCTGCAAGCATCAGTATTGAGGTCCTCCCAAAGCTGCTTATGGCTTTGGTCCAGCTATGAAGTCCAAGTGGTTCAGGCTTTATCTGTGCATTGGGAGACCGCTTGCAGCTGCTCTGGCCCAAGAACACACTCCTGTGCCTTGGGCTGGACTACATCTGTGAGAACCAGGAGAAAGCTGTTGATGTAAGTGTGTTAAACAGGCCCTCAAGCAGAAGCTTTGCAGCATGAAATGCAGGCTTTCATGCATTAAACCAGACAGCAGAGTAAGGGCTTTTCTTTCCAAAGAAAGGGCCGTGCTGCTCATGGCCCCATGGCAGAGGTGCCTCCTACACACAGAGGAGGCTTCTGGATACCCAGCTGGAGAATAAACCCCTGGGAGAAGAGGGTAGTATGCTGCTGGGCACAGAGCTGGCAGGGACAGTGCTGCTGTCTCCACCACTGCCGCCTCGCTGTGCTGCGGAGCCTGGCTACAGCCCCGGGGGCGCCTACCGCCTGTTCTGCGGGCCCGGCCTACAGCCCCGGGGCGGCCTACAGCTGCTCCTGCCTGAGCCCCAGAGACAGCCCCAGATCATCCCACCAGCCCACAGCTTTAAACATCTCTCTTCCTTAATCCCTAACAAGTGAGGAGCAGGATGCAGAGCAAACCAGTTCCAAATGTTTGTGCTGGAGGCTCTGGTCTGGGTCTTGCTCACCTTAAAGCCAGTGGCAAAATCCAGAGGAGGCAGAGGTGCTAAAATACTCCCTGGCTGAATATCCAATGATGTTTTCCTTGGCAGTGAGAGGGTGTCCATAAGGTGCAGTTTTGCCTGTGGGCAAGACCAGGTACTTTCAACATCAAAACAAACAAAAGAGCAAGAAGCATTTTCTATGGAAACACAGTTGGATAAAGCCTGCATTTGGGATTTGTGCACAGAAATGCTTTTACTGCTTTCTTGTACAAAAACGAAGCAATAATTCTTTTTTCAGGGCTAGAAGCTTTTCAAGTAATGAAACTATTCCCTTAAAATCTCAGTTCTAAAGCAGTCCAATCTGCCTTGAGTTCTTGGATGCATTCTCACCACATTTTTCAGCTAGGTCTGTGCAGCACATGTTTGCCACAGCAGCAAGAGGAGGGATTGCTGCTGTGCTGCCCAAGAGGCAAGGAGGGCTGTGTGATCTGCCCAGCACTCCCTCCCAGCCTTCCCCATGCTCAGACTCACTTGTGCTCGTGCCAGCAGTTTGCACTCAATTTGCTCTCAGAGGAAGATCACCTCCATGCTCTGTGTCTCAGTTGGTGACAATCAGGGAAATATCACAGTGCCCATGAGAGGTGCTGGGGAGGACACCTGACAGCAGGGTGAATTCTTAGCCAAAAGTAATGCTGCCTTGTGTTTCTGTTCTTTGATCAAGTATGATTTAAATTAACACTTGGACTTAACTTGCCTTAACTTCCATGTGTAAACTAGCTCAAAGTAGAAAGGTCCCTTGGACTGCTCAGGGATGCCTCCAGATGAGCTCTGGTGAGTCTTGACAAAGCAAACTCCATATTTTCTACCTGCTCTGTCCCCTCACAGGAAGAACCGACTGGCATCTCTTCAGCTGCCCAAAATTCCACGCAAAAGCCCAATTTGACACCTCTAGGTTTGAAAAATTTGGTCTCACCTTGGCATGGCAGCAGGCAAACTTCCCAGATGGTGTCAGAGATGCTTGTGAAATATAACCAGGTCCCTTTCCTCAGTGACTGCAGTAATGCTGGCTGACATTGCGAGCTGGTCGTTGATTCAGTGAAAAGGCAGCACATCCAAAGCTTTCAGTGGCTGAAGCCATTTATGAACTGGGATCACATTCTGTGGGTAATTTTGAGAGAAAAGAAAAAGATGGAGAATAAATGTAAAAAAAGAATATAACAAACATACTTTGAATTGATAAAGTTCCAGGTACCGTGCTGATCTGTTGTTCCACTGTGAAATGTCGAATTTCCCATTTTGAATGAGCTTAGTATTTAAAACAAATCCCACCATAAGTGAAATACAGAAAAAGAAAACAAAATCTTTTCTCTTGGATTAAGTGTTCTGTTTTGACTAGGTATGATTGAGGTTTTCTTACTTTAGATTTGTTCAGTTTGTTGCCTTGTTTTGGAAAGGGATAAAAACCAAACAACCCCCCCCCACCACCTTCATGCTATATACACCCAAAAAGAGAGCTTTCTAAGCTAAAAAACAACCTTTCCCCATCTGTGTCTGCTGTGACCTTCTGGAGGGGACCTTTACATGGCTGCCACCTCACTGGGGGTATCTGCACTCCCCTGGCCAATGCAGGGCTGTAGGACCCTCCCAGCTGAGCCGTCTTCTCCAGGACACTTGGGTGGGACACACAGTGGGAGGAAAGGGAAGTGGCTGCCACGTGTCATCCCTATGAAAGTCTCACCACAGCCCACATCAAGCCTGGAAACACTTCTCACAGCTCTGAGTAGCTGTAGTTATTGTGTGCTTTGCTCTTCTTTTGTATTAGCTTCTTGCTTTTGAATTCTACTCATCTCTTTTCCTGTCCTAGTAGATATGGTCTCCCTCTCCACTCGGTGGCTGCTTCTGCTGCTCAGCAGATGCCACTATCTGCTCTGGGGTTGCTGCATGTCAACAGAGGTGACGGCTGAAAACATGGCTGGGGACAGTCAGGGCTGCTCCCTGCATGGGTAAGATGAAAGCTGGGTGTCCTGGCACCCCAAGGCTACCTCCTTCATGTCTGTAGTCAGCAGTACAGGTGATGCTGGTTAAGCACATGACTTCTTGGTGTGAGTTAGTCTGGATCTTCTTACTGAATACCTACACAGATGTCCTTTGGGCCTTGTGAACATGTGTCCTCGATTGACTTTCATCAGCAGGGCTAAAGTAAAACACTTTTCCAGTTGGAAAAGGAGAAGCCTGGTATACTCCAAGCAGATTTTCAGGCCATGTCTGCTCCTATTCAAACTCCTAAGGGCAAATTTTTTTCAGCATGCAGAGAAGTAGCCACAGCTAGTAGGACAGCCAGCATGGAGATGTTTGCATCCAGCACCTAAGGGCAGAACAGTTTGGGTAACATGGATCCTGCTGGAAGATTACTCTCCCATAGCATCATCTCCTGGAAACTGCCTCAACACAAGTTTTTGAAAAGAATTTCTCTTAGGTGACCTGCCTGGATGCAGACACCTGTAGCGCTTTCTACACTAACTACCCACAGAGGGTTTACTGTAAGAAACATTTGGGTGTTAATGCCCAAGACATCAGATCATCCTCCTTTGTTCCCCACAGCTGCATTAACAAAAAGAAGAAATCCATTCTTTTCAGTCATGTTAGACTTTAAACTGCATAATCCTAAAAGACGCCTTGGTGGAGATGAAACTATATGCCTCACAACTTGAGTCAGTCGCTGCCAGTAATTCAGATGGGATCTGTTTGGGGCAGATCTTCCCACCTTTGTATTTTGTAAGCCTTCTTTCTCCTCCTGAAATATCTGAGCTGGGGTCTCAGAACGGGAGCTGTGGGCCTGACCCACCTGGGAGAAGTCTGCAAGCAGCAGGTAAAACCCATAGTCCAGGAAGGACTAGGTGTAATAACCAAGACTGGGACATTGTACACTACAATCTCCTCGTTATAAGTGCTTCTCAGACAAACAAAAATGGATCCAGGGGATAGTTCCCGTCCTGTCTCTCTGGCTGGGGTCACCCTGTCTGCTAAGGAAAAGGCTGGAGTGCATTGGCAGTGCTTTAAGGTTGGAGGTATGGGGGAAACTTGCAATCCAAAACACACCATGGTACCACTTCACATTTTGATCTGAACTGCCAAGTTCTGGAGGGATTCGAGTAATATGTCCTGCTCCCAGGCCATCTGTAGGATTTTATCATTTTCCTTTGAGCTAGAAAGCCAATCAAACAGCTGATTTAAATGGCAAGTCCACAAAGGCAAGGGACCAATGGAGATCTGGTGAAAATATAAGTAGCAAAAATCTCAATCTCTCTCCAACATGCCTAGAGCTGTTAGCAGCAAATACATGAGAAATGACCCCTTGTCATTCTCAACATACTTCTTACTGTTGAAAACTACTGAGAGCAGTGTGAGCAGGTTAGCTTTGCATGCCTCTTAATGCTCTTTATTGCCATCACTCTGATTTCTAATGGCTGTTTCCTAACCTCTGGATTCCCTGCAGCAGGGCAAGGAAGAGGGTATACAAATTAGGAATTAAAACCAATGACCCAGCCAAGGCTGGCAGCCTGTTAATCAATTTCCTTCAGCTTACACTGAAGTCAAAATAGCATCCGTGGTTTAAGGTCTATCTGCAATCTACACACTTCAAATCCATATTTTGCTTGCTTTCTCATACTCGAAGGATGGCAATCTCACTCAGAGTGACTTGTTTGCCTTTGAGCAGATGGTGTAAAGTGTTGCCTGTGTGATCCTGCAAAGCAGTCACATAACATCTCAGCTTTGCTCAGCAGAGTCCCCCCTGCCTGGTGAATCTCGTGCGGTGCTGAGATAAAAGCCACATCTTCTCCTTCACCACTTTCCTGTTACAATTATTTTTTCTCTTCTACTTTTTTTTTCCCCATAATCAAAGTCTTAACTCCTTTTTTTTTCCATATTCAGGCTTGAGATCAAACAGGCCAGACATCTGCTTTGGTGTTTTAATCATTTTAATGATTTAATAATTTCTAGGGGAGAGGGAGAAGAGGGAAATGAAAATAATGACAAAGCCAGAAAAACTACACCATTTCTTTAATTCAGGCACAGTCGGGAGTGCCTGTTCTTCCCTCTTCCTTTTTTTTTTAATCTTGAGGAAATCATCATGATGATTGCAGCTGATGTACACTGGCAAAGCATTTAAGCAGACGTGTGCCTGGAAGCATGAATCACATCTATTTTCTTCTTTTAGGAAATATGTTATAGTGATTAAGGCTTTTTCATCTGAAAATGCAAAAAAACCCGTTTCAAACACCTCATCCCTGTGAGGCAGGTAGAGCTTGTGTGCTGGCTGGGCAAACGGAGGTGGAGAGTTTGGGCAGCTTTCCCAATGGGACACAGGGAATGACCAAAAAAAAAATCAGTCTCCTCTTCAAAGATGGATGATATTTTCCATTAAAAATCCATCAGTTTCTCTCAACTGCACCTTATCTGGGGATGAATTGCTGCCCCCACCCAAGGCACTCAGCAGAGGCATGATCTCATGCCATGCTCACCCTCCCTCTCTGAATTTTGGGAGGATCTGACCCAGATATTTGAAGTCCTTCCAGTTTTAATGAGTCACAGGCTGAGGTCGTGGGAGGAAGAGCATGGCCAGGAGGTGCAAGGCAGACAGCCCCCACTATGGGGAAGGAAACAATGCTGCTGGCTTTATTCACAGGTTGCTTGTGTGTTACAGGGGATCTTCAGCTTGCCACGAGGTCTCATTTTTCACTCAGTGTGACACCATTCACACTCTGAAAGTTACAAGCATCTTTGGTTTATGTATCAGCATCAGGCTGAAAGATTACGTACAAACTCATCCACGCTGCTTATTTTCAGAGAAAAGGCACTCAGCCTGCCAGCCATCTCTGGGAGGAGGTCTTTTTGTGAAGAACAGTGGATGACAAGAATTTAGGATGTCATTCTAGTTCCCTTATTTAAATTTAAATACACGCTAAATGTTTTCTGATTATGGAGTGGTCACTTGAATGTACACACTACATACCATCATCTTGCTTTCATTTTCTAGTGTAAAAGTTAAAAATCTTAAAGCAGGAAAGTTGATACAAACACAGTATCCAAACGTGATGTATAATCCTCCTCTTACCTGCATGCCATTGCTCAAAACAAATGCACTAATATATTTTGTGTTTCATGGTTATGAGTTGCCCTGAGGATAATCAAATCAGAATCAAATGCACCTGCAGAAGATAAGGTTGCTGATACTGTTTCCCACCGTTTCCCACTCTGGCTGCTAGTTTCACTGCAATCACATTTATTACTCTTTCCTAGTTTCATTGCTGTTTCTTTAAAGATTGCTTTTCCATATGGATAGATTAAGTATAGGGGGGTTTTAAGCTGTATGCTTTGCAGAAATGAGGCTTAATGGCAAAGCTGGTAGTCATAGATGTGATCCAATGGGTGAGAAATAGCAGGGAGAAGTGGATTGCAGTGTCTCAAAGGGAAGGGAATTCCTTGGAGCACAGTCTATTGAAATACCCGTCTCTACCTCGCCTGCCTTTTAATCAAGCGATCATATCAGACCCTCGCTTCGTTCAATGGGGATAAATTTGCAGACAAATTCCTGCCAGCGGGATGTTGGAGGTCTCCTGTGTGGTGGGATAAAGATACCTGTCACCTCTGTCTAGTCCTGCCGCCGGCTCACGCTGGGAGCGTGGCTGGGGAGCCCCATGCTGGCTGCAGGGCCGGTCCTTTCCAAATTCCTGTCAGAAAGTGAAATAAGACCCAACTCCCCAAAGGCTCAGCAGACCCATTGACCAAGGCAAACAACTGTGTAAGTGGTCCCATATGCTGTAGGTACATTAGAGGGACATAAATTGTGCTTTGTGCTCGCAGTGGTGGTGGTTTGCCCCTGCTGTGGAATTGCTCTTGCCTTTTATTTATTGGAGGGGCAGCTACTCTTCCCAAAAGATGTGAGAATGGCAGTGCAGCTCTGGAAACAGGATCTTCCCGAGATGATTAGACAGGAGAAATATTTGAAGCAATACAAACACCAGTGTTTCAGGTGGTGAGCACTGCTGTCATGGGGTACCTGCCAGGCAGCAGCTCTCTTCTCCAGTCTTTGTCCCTCTACCACTCCTCCATCACCAAATGAAGATTTTATGGGCAAGGATAAACAAAGAGCCTGTTCATATGAGGGAAGTTTGGGGGGCAGAAAGGACTGAAAGGCTCAAGATACGGTGAGGCTTAATGCCATAAATCTGATTAATTTACCTTGTGACAATCGTAACAAAAAAGTGAGGGCTGGGAGCTGGGGCTGCAGCTGACCTTTTGCTCACACTGAAAGGCAGCACAATAGGGGCTGGGGCTGGTCAGGGGAATGACCCTGCCTTTCACTGCTACCTGCTGCTTCCGACAATGCAATCAGACACAGCTTTCAGTTGATGAAAAACACCTTCCTGCCAAAGGCCCCTTTTACCCTCTGCCCTGGACAGGGCCAGCCTGGGGGTGTTTGGCTTGGGCAGAGCTGGCTCTGCTCAGTGCATAAATGGGCATCACTCACTAATGTTACTATCCACAAGGCAAAACTCCCTGGGGAACTTTAGGGTCAGACCCTGCATGTCCATGCGTATGGCTATGCAGGAGGTGTGGGGGAACTCTGGGCTGAGCTTCCCTGCAAATAGGGAAAAACTTTTGAGGGCTTTTGTCCTGCTGCTGCACGGTGCAGAGCCAAAACCCCAGCCATGAGGTGGGATGACCCTATGTGCACAGAAAGAGTTTGCTGTACCAGGGAGTGCCCTGGCCACAGCTGGAGGCAGCGGCTGTGGGAAAGTTTTTCTGTGCATCTGCTGGAGAGCTTCTTTCTCCCCTCAAGCTGCCCGATGAGCACAGGATTTATTCCTTTCTTGTCCCTTACTAACCATGCTCTAAAGCACGCAAGGAGGGCATGCACTACTTTCAGTAGCAGCAACACATCCTGGTGGAAACATCTGGCCTGGAGGCATCCCAGAATAGGAAACAGGCTTAAGTTTTGCTCAGCAGAAGTGTATTTATCTGAGAAATTAACCTTTGTGATCAATACTTGTTCTCCAGACTTGTCTTTGTCTCCAGCACCTGTTTTATCCTGAGCAGCAGCCATTCCCACCAGATGCAACTTCTTGCTTGATTGAAGTGGGATCTGAGAGACCTTCAGGTGGGGGACTGCAGCTGGACATGTGCTCCTGCACCCAGGATCATCCTGGCGCTGCTCCTCTTCCAGGAAAGGGAGATGGAGTAGTCTTGTACCCCTTCACATTTCAAGCTCTCTTCTTTACATTGCAATGGTTTGGCTTAAGTTGTTTTCACAGAGTCTCTATCACAAGGAAAGTTTGGGACATTTCACAGTTTACTTTAGATTTATCAGCTTAAAAAAACCCCAAACTTAAAAATTAGGTGAAGAAAACCCCTCTAAATCTTAATTGGACCATATACCAGTCAGGCAAAACTTATTGTCTGCCTTTAAATGCATTGGCTGGTATCTCCAGATATGCATCAAAAATAAATAGTTAATAAAGGTGTTTTGACTGGGACATCTGCTGCAATTTTTGGTTGCGGAGGCTTAATTACAGACTAGAGTATCAAACTTTCAGAAGGTTTGGGGACAGAGATTGATTGGGGTCACCAGGTTATTTGGAATAAAATCCCAACCCTTATCTCCCAAATGCAGTGTCCAATTGATTTTCTCTGGACCATTACACACCACACACTGCCACAAAGCCCAGAAGGGGAGTGGCAGAACATCACGCTTCTCAACATCCTTTTGATGGGCTCTTTGGGAGACACAGCTTCTCTCCATGAGGACTGAAGAATGGGTGATGGAACTATCGTGGCAAAGGCTCAGCTGTTTTCCAAACTTGGGCTGTACCCAGAGAGGTGTTGGTATACCAGGACTGGGTTTGCAAAGCACCCAGCCATATGTGGTGGGCCTGGGTGATTAAAAACACCAACTGCTGTTCAGACAAATTGAGCATTTCCATACAAATTGCTGAATTCCTCTTATACCACCATTATCAGCCTGCAACACTGGGAAGAGCTTCAGTCAGTGAGCAGAGCTGGAAGAGATGAGGATGCACATGGTGCAATTTGCTTAGCAGGAAAATACTTTAAGGTTAAGGAGAGCTCTTCACACCAAAGCTGTGGCTCATTATCTACCAGGTCCCAGGCAGACTGGATTTGCCAATCAAATAATTTTTAATCAAATTGCCAGCATCAGCCCTAGTTGCCCTCTTCCCGTACAGCCCAGGGCTTTGCTGCCCTGGGGAAAGAAGGCTTTGACATTCCAGACAGCCATGATCATCCTTTGCTGCTGAAGTCAGGTTTGCTACATGGGTTTCCTGGTGTGCTTGTTTGGTCAACGAGTTGTACCCCTTTTCTCCAGTCTGCTGGTGGGAGCAGGCTGGGGTGCAGCCTCCCCATGAGCAGGTTTGTGCAGACCTGGGTAAAGACTAAGCTGGGAGGGGTGGTTGGCAGAGGGGACCCACCTGCTTGGAGCCCTCTCAGCACGTCTTGTTCTTGCAGCCCCTAATCCTTCCCCCTGTGCTTCTTGCCTTTATGGTCTTCCACCTACTTCAGGTTTGGGGAAAGCAGCTTTCTCTTGTGCCTCCATTGATTTACCAGCTCTAGGGTCTGGCTGTTGCTCTGGGAAATTGGCAGCAGTGACATATTTGGGCTGAATTTTATTGTGTTCATTAGGGCCAGTCAGCAAACAGAGTTGAGTGCCATGTCAAGTATTGCCTTTGACTTTCTATTGCAGCCATGTGGGGACTGTTTTGTCCTTGGACTGAGAAAGCTTCTGTTTGGTTGAGCTTTTGTCTGAGATGTTGGAGGTAAGTCTGAGGAGAGACGTCTGAGAGACCCTGTTAATCCCTTTTTACTTTCTGAACAAGAAAGTCAAGTGTTTTTTATAATAATAATAATTTGAGCTAATAAGTAACATGCTGGCTGGAGCCGCAGCTGCCTGCAGTGGAGCAGATTTGTTTTCTCCATCTAATTAGAAAGCCTTAGCTAATGTCACACATCTTCACTTGGAGATTTTCTGGAGAGGACCGGACTCTCACAGCTAAATGAGTGCTGGCTTAGGGTCCAGGCAAAAATGCTGGCTTCCACCATCCCGGAGCTTAGCCCCCTCCCTTCATTTATACCATTCAAACCATCCTCTGCCCTTGCTGCTGGGCATTTTTAGGAGGACTTAAGGCTCTTGTGTGGCTCCAAGGCAGGACACCCACCCATGAACCACCCAGGGGTGCTTTGTGAGGGTAGGTTCCTCTTTCTGTGGGTAGAAATGTTTCTTTTATTATGCTTTTAATTCCTCCATGCTGTGTTCTACTTCATCAAAATGCATTAGATAACTAAATCTTTGTAAGTGAGGGAGGTCTCACTTCCTTTCAGGAATAACAATTCTTTAAGTCTGTGGGAAGATTAAAAGTGTGGTACTAAGTAAAAAATCATACAACTGGGGAAGGCAAATGCCTGTAACTATGTTCATTAAGAATATTGTATATCATGTAAATGAAAGAATGTTTAAAGGCTTAACAATTTCCTTCTCACCTATACATGCTGCCCAGTGCCGGCTCAGACAACAAAGGAAGACTAACCTGTTTTACCTCTGCCCTGCTTTGACAGTTGTTTTGCAAGCACTTGAGGAAAGTGTTCAGATTCCTATAAAATTGATTTTTGGTGGAAGGTGGAGAGAAAAAAGCCAATATTTTCTACTGAGTGACTTTTACAATAAGATTAACTTCACAAGACCTCAACTTTGGCCCTCGCTGGCCTTGACAATGCCTCCCTTTAAGGTGATACAGCTATCTATAATTAACCATGGCTAGTTAATAACTCATCTGTTAATGTCCAGGCCCACAAATGGAAGTTTTCAATGTACAAGGAACCAAGGTTAGGCCAACAAGGATAAAATCATGTCTCTCTTAGTTTAATGGAATTCCATTTCCATTGTTGCTGTATTTTATTTGGACAATCAGATGGATAGCTGGGCTTTGGGACTGCTTTTGGAAGGGTTATGGTTTCCTGCAGTGCAGCAGCTTGGGCTCCCTCCATGAGTTTCTCTGGCTATAATGTCATTGCAGAAGATGGTAACAGCAATATTCTGCACTCTTCTAAGCTTGACTTCCAAGTTGTTCAAAGCTTAGTTGATGGTACCTTGTTTAAATATCACATTGTTGCTTTTAGTATCCCCTGAAAAAATGGGAACTAACAAAGCAGAGGTCTCCAGCACTGAGTGGGGGTACTGCCTTTCATTGCCAGTGTGGGTCCTCACCCTTCACTGCAGCTCAGAAGAAAAGGCCCCTCAGTCTGCATTCCCACTGTAGTAGGTTGGGGCCCTGCAAGGACAAAAGCCAGGCTTTTAAACATAGTCCTCAACACTCTTCCGAAGAGATGCTGTGGCCCTGGTTATTACTTACTGCCTTTCAAATCAAAGATAAAACCAAGGTCCTGGGGCTAGTGCATCTTGGAAAGATATTCAATCTTTGTTTAAAAATACCCCCAGAGCTTTGAGGCATTTGGCACAGGACAGCTGAACTTCAACTGGCTTTGAATAATCATGATTATCAGGCACCTTGCCTCATTCATGATGAAAACCAGCACATAAGCCACACAGTGCTGTCAAATACAGTTCCTACTGGTGCTAGCACTGGTTCTATCTAGCAGTGAGAATTGGCAAGGACTCTTGTCTTGGTAATGATTGTGATATTTATTTGCAGGACAATCATTAAATACCAGAAGTGTTTATTTTTCCATTTTAAAAATTAAAAGAAAAATTACATGTAAAATCACACCAAAACTGCCCCCTTCCCTGAAACTTTCTGCTTTAATGTTTTCTTGAAAATCTCCTGCCTGGCTTTAGCCATGGGAAAGAATTTTCTCATTAACGTTGTTTTGGTCAGGAAAAGAAAATAAAATAATCTTTGTTTGCATGACTAGGTCTCAGTCATGAAAAAATGACCCCAAAAAATGCTCCTAAGAGTTTCCTCTGACTGTAGAGACTCAAAACTGGTATGTTATTTGATAAGATGTATGCTTGAGTGAAGTGGGGACTGGAGGGATTTGAGGAAGGAGAAACCCCTTGGAAGCTCCTTGTTTCTCACTGAGTGGTTTGTTTAGTGCAGAGCGCTTGAACCAAGTGAGACGCTGGCGGCTGGGATCATGTCACATAAGGCAGTGTGTGCAAGCCTGCCTTTGCAACACTGCCTACAGGGAACTCTGGAAAACAAAACCTTTCCCAGGCCATACATCACTGGATGAGTGGGAGCTACTCCTTCCCCAGTGCCTCCAGTGGGAGCTGATGCCATCTCAGGACAGGCAGTTTTGGGTTCTCTGCAAGGACGGAGCTGCGTGTCATCCTACATCCCCAGTGTCCAGCCTGTCTGTGTGTCAGACAAGCACTTATCAAGGTTTTGGATGATTCCTCAATATTCTCAAAACCTCTTAGGCTTGTAAAGCCAGATGGGAAATCTTGTAGAAATGGATTTTCCTGTCTGAATCTCAGCCAGACCTGTTTTAAGGACTACCTGGAAATAGCTGGAAGACAATCTTGGAATTAAAAATTCCCACAGTTTGAGCCCTGGCTAGGGACTGGAAGCGGGACAAAGATTAAATCTGGTTTTCTCAAATCTTAGGATGTCCTGGGGTATATAGGAGAGTGAGGATATGAACACTTGCATCCCTTCGTTGCACTAGGCTGGGCTTTCTCAAGGACATGAGTGTCAGAGGAACTCAGCTCCCCCGTGTTCCTGGGATGTGAGAGGTGAAGTCCACATGGCTCCTCTGGAAATTCCCCCACATCCTTGGGCACAAGGGGGGCTTTCAAGTGGCGATTCCCACATTTCTCCTTCTGGAAACCACATTAATTTTTCTCATGTAATTGTGCTTCTCCTGTCCCCGCTTCAGTCTTTCCAACACTTAGTCCATCTTCCTCTTTGGCTGCATGATGGCCAAGCAAGCTCCCTTAGCCGGGAAGGATGGAAAAGTTGGTCTTTTTACTCAATAAAACCAGAGCAGTTTTCAAACTTGTTCCCAAACCTCCTGCCCATAGCCTGACAAAAAAAGTTAAATGTTGTTAACAAAATAGCTACAGCTACCCTATGGAGGCTGGTACCTGCTGCTGCTTTTCCCACTGGAAAATACCACCAATGGACAAAAGTCTTAGAGGTTTCAGGCATTTGGCTCTGGTAGGATACCAAGCATGCAAAGTCATTTGTTGCATTAAGACCAACCTAAGTAAACTAAATTGCAGTTTCCATGATTAATATTTGAAGCCACGGATAGGAAGGCAAACACAACAGTTCAAACCTAAGCTGTAAGCATCTGAACTTGAAAAACGCCCACTATTAAGCATTCAAGAGCACTTTTGAAGCTGCCTGTAGAGAAAATAATTAAAGAGATGAAAGATACAGTGACTGATAGTAATAAATCAAATGCGGCTGTCTTTGCCCTCTCAGCAAACATAAATCACTTTTGCCTTTAAAATATGGCAACAAGCATTCTTCCCGGATTGCTTAGAATTTATTAGACAAGGTCATTAGAAATGTATTAGGGCAAAATCTGAATTTATTAACTGAGTTACTTAATAGTCTAATTGTTCGGTTAGTGAAGGGTGTATGCTAGAGGTGAGAAGGAAGACAGCCAGGCATGCAGGTTACTAGACAGGAGGTGCCACTGGCCCCAGAGGCAGACAACTGGGATCACCCATAGTGCAGCAGGCAAGGGAGCAGGGTTGCAGCTCTCTGCTGGGTCCTGAGCTCTGCGACGGGGTGTCTGAGGTGGTTTCTAATTAGCATCAGGCAGGTGTGTTTGTCTCCCTAGTAACTGGCTTAAAGTTGGCCTGGGTAACTTTTGAGAAGGAACCTAGCTACAGGGCCTGCGGCCAGACTAGTCCAGAGCTTGTTTTAGGCTTTTCTGGGTGTGCTAATCTGGGAGGGCAGTTGGGAAGCTGAGGGTCAGACAAGTTCAGCTCCGCGCTGGTCCCTGCTGGGACCAGCCAGCAGCATACGCATTGCTGCGCTGCAGGGAACTGTCTTCTATGGACTGACAGGTTTGAAGTCAGCTGAAGTTTTGTGTGTGCATGCAGGAGACTCTTCTAGCCTTGAGCTTTGAGATATTGAGGCTGAAACTATGCTGCAAGGAGCTCTTCTCATTGTGCTGCCAGCCTCATGTTCACATTTGCAGGACACAGTGCGCTCCATAGTGTTGCTCATCCCAGCAGCGACCATCTGCTCAAACAAGCATTTCTGGAAGGAGTTAAACCCAACAAACTCATTTGCACGTGTGCTTCTCTTCCTCTGGGACAGGATGAGGGAGGAAGCACACGGCAGGTCTGACTCACAGGCACCAGTGACGTCTGAGGTTTTGGCTCCAGAGACCACCAAAGGGCAGTCACCATGGCTGCCCCGAGAGCTGGGGCATACTCCTGAGGTGTTGCTGGGATAGGGAGTGCAGCATCCATTTGGGGCTGTTCAAAGCAGCACAGAGCTCAGCTCCTGAGATAGAAGAAAGACTCCAAGTATCATGTTTAGCACAGCTTTTGGCTCACTCGGAAGCTGCTACCACACAAGCATCTGCAGCCTCCAACTGATAAAACCTCATCACCTGCATCTTCTACTCACTCTTTTAGCTTAGCCAAACATAACTTTGCA
>NW_009935611.1:33556-41611 GCF_000696875.1 Nestor notabilis | reverse complement strand
AGGCAATGCCTGTGCTGAACAGATGCTGTCAGATGGGCCAGCATCTTCCTCTACGTCAGGGGATGTGCAAGTGGAGACTTGCTTCCAGTGAGGACCAGTTCCGCGTGGGATGTTCAGTTCCTTGAAACAACAGGTTTTGCTTAGTTTTTCTCCATTTCCAGGTAGCATTTGGAGTCTCTTCTTCCTATTTCTATCCATGCTTGTTCTGCCTGCCCATGAGAAGCCAAGTACCCCAGGAGTTAACAGATGACAAGCTGGTAGACAACTCTCTCTGAAATTGTGGGTATTTTGCTTTGTGGCAGACTTCATGATTAGACCCCGGATTTTTCACTGCGGCATTTTTTCTCTTTCTCCCTGACACTGGGTAGCTCCAGAGTAATGAAGAAGGTAAGAGGAGAAAATGTGAATTTAATGACTGCAGTGACAAACCTTATTAGAGCAACTTTATGGGAAGAAAATGTCTTGCATCTTCACTGCATAACAATGTCCTGACAGACATGATGTCATTGCATCTTAAAAGGTGTTTGAGTTGGAAAATCTTTTCAGCAGCATTTAAAAGGCTGCTTAAATGATTAATAAGGTTTATGCATGTGATTTATTATCTCAAAATAAAAATATTCAGAGGGCATAAAATGTATTTGAAAGGGATTACTGTGTTTATTAATGTTACAGGAGTTATATTGGCACACGTTATCAAAATAAATATGATTAACTGTAAGAAAAATGTAGCATCTGGTCAAATATTACGCATCTGTATGTGTAACATACATGCCCTGACAATTTGTGCTGAAGGAAAAAGTAGCTGGGCAGAGTATTATTTGGACTTCCTACCATAAAATAACACAAAAAAGAGATTTCACCTGTTTTATCTGCTCACTAGAGATATGCCTACAGTATATGTGATGTATATTTTGATTAGGTGCATCCGTTACAGCTATTTAATTGTGTTTATTATTGCAAATCTGAGAATATTTACCTAATGGACAGTACCTAAATTTCCTCCAAATGGGGCTTGTTGGACATGTGTTGTTATTTTCTGCTCCGTAGGCACAGGGAGGGACAGCTGCTGGGGGTGAGTACAGCACATGGCCGATACCAAAATCATGGTTGACTTTTTAGCCCTTCAGTTGTTTTTCTTTGAAATTCCTCTTTCCCACATGTAGTGTCTACCTGCAGGCAGAGCTAGAGTTTTGGCAAAATCCTTCTTAACCAGAGTCCAATTTTTTTGTCTTAAAAGTTCAAAGAAAGACTGACTGCCTTTATTTCCAGTGAAAGTTTTTATAATGGGGAAGTTTTCAGTGGCAAAATGGATTTGCTCAGAGCTTATTTTGTAGATCTCTGAATCACAGGGAATTAGTTTAGATTGTTAGAAATGAGGAGACGTGGGACACTGACTCCTTACTCTCTCTTCTTAGTAACTCTGAAGGTTACAAATGCCTGTGCAGATATTCCTGTGTTCCATTCGAACACTGTCTGGTCCCTGACACTGGCCTGAGGGACTCTGTAGTGCCATGGTCCTTGATTACTGATGGCTCAGGAGTGCCCCAGCTGGGCTGTGGCATACTAAACCACAGGCTGACTTCAGAAACCTTACACTTCACTTCCCTGAGACTCTCCTTCCTCCTGTGTGAAATAGGGGTAAGTATTTCCCTGACCTGATGGCGCTGAGATTAAGTGTCTAGGTGAGAAGTCCTGTTTCTTCCACAGGACTTACTTTCTTTGTGTTCTCTCAGAAGACACCAAGATGCCTCCTGCCTTTCTCCCTTCTCCATCCTGGGCACCCTGGGAAGGGCTACTCAGAATACATCACTGCTAAGCATCTCCATGGCATCTGTCCCTGCACAGTAACTCCTAAAACTGAAAGTTGCCATAGAAGCAGAGCCTCTAAAGGAGATTGTATTTCTTTATCTATAAGTGTTCATTTTCAACTTGCATCCCTTGGTCACAAGTACTGGGCAGTCGCCTGCATCCTGGAGGCCTGTGGTCCCCTCCTGCTGCCCTGTAGGTGCTCTACCCCACACCAAGGGCCCTGCTCCTGTTTCCAACAATGCAATTTTGGCATGTCCTGGCATTTATAACTTTTATTAAAATAAGCCCAAACGGAAATTGCATTCTGACTCCTCTGGGGTTTCCATGGAGCAGATCTAATTATCTTTCTTTAATAGCACTAATTGGCGAACTTATAGCCCTGGCTGTTCAGCCCTCTCCTCCGCACTCCCTTTATCCCTTGCACTGCCCTGGCCTCTTGGGCTGGATTGGATTTAAGCATGGTCTGATGGTTTGTGAAACCGCTTTGACTTCTTGCCCTCAATTCGCTCGTGCTACCTGAGCTCCCCAACCTGTTGACAGAGGAGCTTTCCTTTGTCTTTGCAAATTGACACAGCTGCACACTTTGCAAATAGACTCAGATGTTGAGCTTTGGGATGAATGGATCCTCCAGATTAGTGCAGGGAAGAATTAGCTTTAAAAACGCTAAGCTGGAGCCAGCAGCAGGAGAATAGAGTGAAGCTCTTTATCAGGATTCACTGCCATAGAAAGGGGCTCCCTGGCTCTGGCAGTGATATTTACTCCCCTTCGGGGAGGACATTCCTGGAGCTGATAGCTCATCATGACCCTGTACCATGGACCAGAGTTAATTAGCCTACTGTATAATGGGGAGATTCGCCTGGAGATTACATGGGGTGATCTCTCACCACACATGCTGTTTGCTGAGTTGTTTGGGGCTCTTGGCAAGCACAAAAGCACAAACGCAAGCAGCAGAAAATCTGGCATGGGAGGATTGCTGCCACAGTGCTCAGCAAAGCTGCAGGCAGGGGCCAAGGCTGAGCCCTGCTGGGGTCCCGCTCTCCTGGCATCCTGCTCCCCCATCCTTACTACCATGCATGGATATGGGGCATGTAAGTGCTTGCAAAGCTCTTTTGCAAATGGCTTGGAAAGTTGGCCACAGAGATGAATTTGCCAAACCTGGAGCAACAGAGTAGAAATGAAAGGTGATGATCAACTTTGCCTTGCAGTAAAGCCAGGCTGTGAGCAGGGAGAAAGTGGCTGTCCTGGACCAGGCAGGGGAAGCCATCTGCCTGCCCTGCCTTGTCTGGAGGCAAGGGGACAAAATAGGCATTGGAGGCAATTAACACTGAACAACTTGTTAATGATTTTACAGCAGGTTAAAGTAAATGCCTCAAATAAAACTATGGGAGACCTTCTATAATTCTACATGGCTGTAAATACGTATTAACTTAATTGCTATCAGCAATTACAGCTCAGTTTAGGAACAGTTAAAGTGGGTGCGCACAAAAAGGATTATACTTAGAAAATGAGTGTGCAGATAAAAGGTATTTAATTCACTTTAGCTAATGAGCAGAAGTAGAGGTGCAGAAATGGCATCCCCTCTGGTTTACAGTGCTCATAAAAGGGACAGGGAGCAGCCAGGCTCTGTGCCCCAGGGTAAGCGAGGGCCTTGTGTGCCCAGCGAGCTGAAGGGTGGTGCTTCCAGAAGGGTGGAAGGGAAGAGCCTGGCACCAAGTGAACTGTTTGCCCCTCCGAAGGGACATGTACCTGCTTGAGTTACACCACCATGCTCAGTTATTTCATCCTCAGCCAGTTCTTGAAAGGGGGATCAGGACCAGCTCCCATTACTCATGCGTTCTGCTCCTGGATCTTATTTTTCCCATTTTCTCCCTGGGCCTATGAGCTTGTACTGCCTGTGGCTGCAGGAGCTGGTTGGACTTGTTCGTGATGGAAGGTCTGCATTTTGCCCAGAAATGCCTAAGCTGGCCCCAGGAAAAGCATCTCTCTTTGGATGGAGCATCTGTCTCTCCTTTTCCCGGCTTGTTACAGTGGTTTCTAACCCTATCCTTTAAAGATAAATGTCTGACTTCCTCTTAAATGTGCCCTGATTCTTTTTTCTGGTTTTGAGTCTTGTTAAAACATTCTCTATTAAATTGAATATTTATTCTGTTTCTTCTTCCTATCATGACTTTTAGATGTATAATCAAACACTTATTTTTCAGGGTTGTGCAAAATCAGTTGAGCTCTGCCAGTCTCACTCCAGAATGCTCATTTCTGCCTTCAAATACTTTTTGTGACTCTCTTGGTACTCACCAACATTTCAGCACACCGTTTGCAGTGTGAGCACCAGAAGGTGATAAATACTTTGTTGTGACAGCTCTCTCCTATCTGTCCCAGGACCTCCTTGGTGTTTAGCCACAGCAGCAGCACTCTGCTGGAGCCAAATCCTTCCAAGGACCAGAAAGGCCTCAGTCCTCACCCTGAGCCCTCCCTCCCTCACCTGCTGGTCCCCTCTTCCTGCCTCAGCTCCCCATCTCTCATTAACATACCTTAAATATTCATTCCTCACACTCTCTGGCATGCTTGAAAGCTGCATTTTCAATTAAATATTAACTAGTGCTTAAAGGCCAATCATTAGTGAAAAGCATTGGAATATTTTGCCCTCTGCATCTGCTTCTGGTGAGCCGATTCTCTTGCTAAACCAAGTAGAAGTTGCTAGTGGTGGTTGGTGATGCAGAGAGCATCTCCCAAGCACATCCCCTGGTGTCTGCCCAGCTGCCTGTGGCACATGTGGACTCCTGGTCCACAACCCAGGCCTGGGTCTCAGACCCCCTCAGAGCAGGATTGCTGGGGTCTCCAGGGCACCCCAGGCTGAGCCTGATGCTGCTCCTGCTCTTTGAAGATGCAAAATGCCCTTAACTCACAATCCCCAGCCTTTGAGACTGGGGAACAGAGCTGGAAACCTGGTGAGATAAAGCTGCTTTGTGATTGCCAGTGCTTTTGTCATGCACCGAGGCTGCCAATACAATTGCAATACGCCCTATCAAGTACCTAGCCCAACCTGCCCATCTGGGCCTAGAAGGGTGAAATGCTGCCTGGGAAAGCACAGGAAAGTGAGGGATGAGGCTAACAGACCATTCTGTAGCCCTGGAAAACCGAAACCTTAAAACCAGGCAGGCTTCAAGAATGGGGAAAGGACAAGGGATGTCTGGACACTCTTGGGTTATCCTGGCTTTCTAAATTTGGGCACAGGCAGCCTTTTCAGGCTGGCTGCCTAAGTGTAGGTGCTGCTGCCCCAGGACCTGCCTCTTCCAAGGTGCCCAGCTGCAACCCACTGTGCTATGAGCACCAGGACTCACCTGAGCACCCAGAGATTTCCACCCTGATAGAGTGACCTTACTAGTACCTGTAAGGCATAGACAGAAACTGGAAAGCTCAGACTCCCCAGTGCAAGCAGAGATGTTGTTTTACTGTCCTACAAAACACATTTATCACTACAGAATGTGACTTTCTCACCTATCTGCTTTTGCTTCCTGATCTACATCTTCTACTCCAGCTCAGTTAACTTCTGTTCAGCACTGCTTTACTGTTAATTATCCCTGCAAATGACAACTTATTCCAAAGAGTCCTGCCACAACATCTGGTAAGAAACATGTCGTAGAAGAAGCCTAGATCTGGGCTCTGGAATGACATTTGATGCAGTAGCAATGTTTGAACACAATGGTATTTCCTTCTGAGCAAAAGAACAGGACCCTTCAACTTGTTTTCTCTCCCCCACTCCCTCCTCCTGGAGGAGATATTCACCAAAAGCCACAGATGGGATCATTTACAGTTTCCTTTTGAGCTGCCTTGGCCCTTTCAGGTTTTGTTTGTTCGAGCTGGGCTCTCAAACAGGGGAGGGTGGGATAGGGAAGGCCTCCCTTCCATATTAAAGTTTGGATTGGAGTTGCTCAAGTTCCCCATCTGACAGAAGATGATTGATGAGAACAATGCTGGCTGTAAACCTGGGAGGGTTTGGAGACCAGACGGCTCTGCTCTTTGCAAGGCCTTAAATCCTGATTGTTGGAGTAATGCAGGGAATGCCATCCTGGGGTAATTACAAACTGACAACAGGAAAAGCCATTGGAAATGGCAGGCACTCCGGCGTTGTGGCAGGACAGCTGAAGGGGTGGCTGGGGATTTTTTGGTTTGCTTTGCTTATGGAAACATGCACATGCAGTCCTGAGCTGACGTCAAAATGTGCTTACAGAAAGCAGGGTCTAGAGACTATGGGGAGATCTGCAGCAGAAAATTGCCTGGAAAGCTGCTGCAAGAGCTGGGAATTGCCTCAGAGAGGAGTCTGGAGAATCTTTGGCAGTTTCCCTGATGGCAATGGCATAAATACACACTTGTTAAGAGCATGGAACCAGCTGGCAACAGTTCTGGTCCACCCTGATGGCCAGAGGTTCCCATAGCCTCCTCTCCTGAGAGCAGCTCTTGTGTAAGTGCCAACCTCAGTTTCTCCAAAGCAAGGCTTGGAGAGAAAGGCCTCCAGGAGAAGACAAGATCCCTGTTTGATTCATGGGCCCAAGCAGCAAGGATGGGAGGCACGAGCAACTGCCACTGCATGTGAGTCAGAGAAGTGGCCCTGCTCCAGGGCTCTTCAGGGCATGGTTACAGTGAAGCTAAACTTTAATCTGGTTTCTCCTTTCCAAACAGAGGATGGCTGGCATGGACTGGCATGAATTTTCATTGCTGTGGCTGAACAGACCTGTCCTGACTTTAGACTTGCTGAACTACAGGGTGTGTGACTTGGGTTAGGTCTCCAAGAGCTTTACTGAGTGCTGTAAGCACCCTGAAGCCTCTGAACTGGAAATTTAACAAAACCAGGATTGCTGGGCTAGAAGAAAGCAGCCAGGGGTAAAGCAAGGTCCTAAACTAGATGTACTTAAGAGAAGTTCCTCCAGTTAGACTGGATGACTCCGTGGGGCTGGGATGAGAAGGAGGGGATTTCCCCTCCCTGTGTCTGTGCTGCTGGTTTAAATCCAACCACAACTGTGCAGTAAATAGGAGTTACCATCCGGCTGCTGCAGGGTGACCTGTGTGCAGTGAGTCAGTGAGCTCTGGCCACACAGCCCTGCAGACATCTGCCGCAGAGGAAGCCTGGGCTGAAAAGCGTATTTTCTTAGGGAATGTGCTCTCGTTTGGGTGAGCCCTGCAGTGCTCCCTGCACACCAGCACTGCAGTGGCATCCTGGGATGCAGCACTCCTGCACCCCAATGCTGCAGCTGCATCCCAGGATACAGTGATGTTGCACACTAATGCCTAAGACACATCCCAGGATGCAGCCTTCCCTGCACACCAGCGCTGCAGCAGCATCCCAGGTTGCAGCTCTGCTACCCAGAGCAACAGCAAATGTCTGCATGTTGCAGCTCAGCAGTCAGGATACGCAGGCCCAGCAGCAGAGCAGCATCAGTGGGACCATGTAACTATAGTAGCCATGGTTAAAGAGGAACCAGTGCCTTGTAATGCTGCTGAGCAATCTGTAACCAGCTAAAAAGAGTCGTGGTGTTGCAGTTGGTCAGGCTAAGACTGCAGCAGCTTGGGCACATGCTTATCTGCCTTAGTGACAGTGGGGTTACTCACAAGGGAGCAAGGTAAATGTTTGAATACAGGGAGGATGCTAAATATCTGACAGTTCTCCAGTGTCTCATAGAGCTGACAGAGAGGGTTTTGAGCAGACATTTGAAGGGCAGAGCAGGTTTTTACAAGGAACTTCCTCTCCTGGGCAGATGGGACAAAAGGGGATAAAGCCAAGCAAAACCACGTGGCTGCTTATTTATCACTTATATTCAGACGAGCTGAGGCATACACACCTCCCACTGTGCAGGGGCTGCACAAACACATGAGGAGAGTCAGGTCCTGCCCCAGAGTTTCCAGTCTAAAAAAACCCCCCTAACTTGGAGGAGTAGCAGCTCTGAAATCTCTCTGTAGATCTCCATCTGGTAAAAGAAGTGCAGACAGGGGCATGTTCTCTCTACATCAGCTGCACAGCAAGAGCGGCTTAGAGGAACTCTCCTGGCTGGTAATAAAATGATTTTACATATGTAGGAAGCAGGATGTGCAAAGCCCAGGAGTCTGATCTTGTTTCTGAGATCAAACAGAGTCTTATTGTACAGGGGTGTGGAGCTGATGTAACTGTCTAGTGTGCCGGACACAATTGCCGTGGTTACGCAGCTGGACCGGAATAAAGCAAGTCTGTATCTGAACTCATTAATTTTTACAACC
>NW_009935611.1:28031-33490 GCF_000696875.1 Nestor notabilis | reverse complement strand
CCATCGGCCCCTCCCCGGCGGTGTGGCAGGACAGGGCTGGCGTGGTGGGGAGCAGCCAGACCTGTGTAGCCCCCCCAGCCCAGCCGTCCACCGTGTCCCTGGGGATGCTCAGCCAGCTGCACAAGTCCATTGCTGAGACAGGCCAGGAGCTGGGGGGATTAGGGATGAAAACCCAGACTTAACATGAGCAGAGCTGTTGCTCTGTCAGCTACAGGTTATGTCAATGTTTCCATTAGAAACCCCCGTGTGCAAGGTTTATAGCTTGGCTGTGAAAGTGCCCTCAAGGCTGGGCTCTGGCAAGCCAGGGAAACCCACAGGTTTCTGCTGAAATATTCAGTGCAGCTGCTCCCATGCTTGTACATTGTTTATCACCACATGCAAATCAAGGGGACTTAACTCGGCAAGCAGGACTCGGCACGCTGAGCTGGGAGCACCAGAAACCCTGTGTGAATGGCCCCTGCCTGCCTGAAGCCACAGTGCTGTGTCCCTGGGGCAGGGCAGGGCAGGCAGGGTTGCCTGGCCAGCTCTTGCACCGTGGGATGCCAAGCTCCCAGGCAATGCTGCAATGCAAACAATGAGGTGAATTTACCGAGAGGCAAACCAGGGGTGCAGCACCAGAGCCAGGGGCCAAAGCCACTGGTGAGCTGCGGCAGGATGCGGGTGTGCGACTGGGACTCCTGGTCACTTCTGGTCACTGGACCAGGACCAGGAAGCCACCTCGTGCTCCTCTGCAATAACCATTCTTATGTTCCCATGGTGGCCCTCCCCTGGAGCCCAGCCGGGCATCCTGGTCCAAGCTGATACACAGCCATGGCCCAGGGATGGCGCCAGCCCAGCGCTTGGCAGGAGGATTTTATGCAGCAGCCAGAGCCCTGTAAGAGGCTCCCCTTGCCGGCAGCATGCTGAGCCTGGATTTTACCATGCCCTGGCTGCTTGCTTCCCGTGGGGGTGCTGCCTGGCCATGAGACAAACACACATCCAGGCCTCCTCCCTTCAATCCAGCCCTTCCGACTCCTGGGAAGCTGCTCTTGACACATATATATTTGCCTATTTCAAAGAGCTGCCAAGAGCCCTTGCAGGATGAGGTTTTGCTGTGAGCATGACGTCCTGAGGCAGGCAGGACTGCTTTCTTCCCTTGCACTTCCCACTTTGAAGGCTGGAAAAGAGGAGAGAGAGAGATGTCAGCAAGTCTCTGGGCATGGTGCTGGGCTCCCCAATGGCACAGCCATCAGCACTGGCATGAGTGGTGGTCCACCTGCCCAAAGTAACCCAGGCTCTTGCAAATAAGGGATGGGTCTACAGGCAGTGCCTGAGAGCCAGAGAACCTCGAGGGGATGTCATGGACCCAACCAGTGTGTTGGGAGGATGCTGGAGGGATGCTGCTTCCCTGGCAGGTGTCCAGGGAGATTATGAGAGGTTGTAGATGGGGAAAATCTGGTAAAACTAGCAGCATCCATCAGCATCCCATAAGGGACTTGGCAGCCCCCTGCCAGCAGTGGGAAGGTGAGAGCCCAGGGCAGAGCCTGGCTCAGCCTTGGGCAGGCACCAGGAGGGTAAGGAGCAGGCTCCAGGGGTAAGAGCTGCAGCACCAGCCTTGGGGCATAAAAAGAAGTATAAAATAGTAAGGAATAAGTTTCAGCTTTTTACTCCCATGAAATTGAAGCATTTATAGGCCACACTGAAGCATATAATGCATTTTAGCATACAGTCTCAGGCTATGACACACCCCCAGACAGGCAGAAGTGGTGCAGCTTGGGCAGGCAGCGAGAGGGAGACAGCACAGAGCAGCTTCTGGTCCCGATATACTCAGGGTTCCCATCCGCAACCATCCCACTGAACTGGGCTCTTCACAGGCAGGCTCTCTGCTGCCCTGCCATGTCCCTGCCTCTCCAAACCGCAGGCTCCACTCACCTGACAACCAACAGAGAGAGAAAAAAGTGGGGGGAGAAAAAAAAACCCAACGCCTTACCATTTTTCTGCTGCCTTTCCAGTATGCTTGAGTTACCATGGTTAGTTTTCCACTGTTCTCCTTGACCCCTGCAGCTTTCCCTTATGAGTTAGTGTCCTGGAATGTCTCTTTACGAGGTGCCTAGAGAAGTAAAGCTAACCTGATGCCAGTGCCCCCACACTGAGGACTTTATTAGTTTTTTAATTTTCTGTCTGGGTGCTCTCACTTGCCTCAAATTTTCCACAGCTGCTAGGATTTATTAACGAGGGAGGTTCATTTGTGTCCTGCCTCCCCTTCCCCTGCTCGGTGAATTGGTGGTGTTGCTCTGCCAGTTACTATTTTTAATGCCTTTTGGGGGGTGTGGGGAGATCTAGTGGAAGATTTTGCTTGTGCAGAATCTGCAAAGACCTTCTGAAACCCAAAAATGTCCTAAAAGATATGTGGGAGGCACAGAGGGGAGCAACCATGGTGGGACCATCCTAATGGAAACACAGGACATGGGAAGTGGAGTCCAACCAGGAGATAGATCGTGCTGGGACCAGGAAAGCCAAAACCAGCTGCATTGTTGCTGCTGGGATGCAAATCCCAAGATTTAAGACGTAAAAATCATTTTGGTTCCCTCAAATGCACAAATATTCAAATATTGGAGTGGAGGGAGCCTCCTTCTCTCCCACACTGGAAGGGCCGCGTGACACTGAGCTGTAGGCTGAGGGGTGATGAAGCACATGTGGATATGTGCTGTATGGTCAGGAGTGAGGATGAGCAAGGCTGAAAGAGCAGAGAGACCCTGCAGTATAAACATGTGGAGGGCCAAAAGGCTACAGGGAGGGGGAAGAAGGGACAGACTTTTAAGGCAAGAGGAAAAATGGCCAAATATTTATTTGTCCATAAAGTAAGTCTCCATAGCAATGAAGTGCTTCACAATATATTTCCCAAACAAGCCCCGCCATGTGGCATGCAGGCAGAGCTACAGGAGGAGGACGTGACGCCTGCGGGGGCACTTCATCCCTGGGGATGGCCAGGCTGGCACAGGGACACCAGCAGGGGACAGGGAAGGGATGCTCCTTGGAGGAGGACACCGTGCAGATCCAACCCATGCCCTGGGGGTTATTCCTGTGCCAGGGGGGAGGTGGAAGGGGTAGGTGGATTTTTAAAGCTGTGTGTGTCAGGACATCTCAGGGTCAGGTGAGCGCAAGATGCACAAGCCCAGTCAGGTTTAGGCAGGCAAGGACGAAGGATGTGCTGCCCCAAAATGCTGGGAAGACAAAGGGGCTGTGGGACGAGATGAAACGCTGGCTGCTACTAAGGAGGTGGAGATGTTGCCCAGACTGACGGCAGCCTCGAGTGAGCAGCATGGACCCTGTCACACCTGGTGTGTGTCTCTGGGGTTAGGGGGCACCTTGAATTCATTACTGAGCAAGCAGCATCTCCTGGGTGGGTGCCAGCAACAACAACGCATCCATGCTTTACAGCTGGGGCAAGTCCTGCATGGACCACACAGACAGCGGATCGCCTGCCCTGCAAGGCATAGGGGGTTCCCCACTCCATCCCACCCCAGAGGATGGGATATGGTCAGAAGAGGCCTGATCCTGAGCCCTGGGCTCCATAGGGAGCCCTCCCCAGCCACCTCCTGCCTGCTGCTCTGCCGTGTGAACTCAGCTGCTGCCTGACTCCAAAATATCTCAGTAGCAGCATCAAGCACCGCTCCCAAAGCTCATGCTTAGACAAATGTCACTGCAAATAATTTGGCTCCAACACACAGGAACATAAATCCCATTATTTTGATGTCAGCTGCACAATTTGTTCCTGTAACAAGGTGTTTTAACCTCGCTTCATATTCATTGTTCTGCCTGCTTTGATTTTACTGTAAATGACTGAATTCGCTTTTGATGTGGTGCCAGTGCCCCATAAATCTTGACACTTGCTGTAAGAAAGGGAAGAGCCCTCCCCACTGTTTGGTTTGCAGAGAGTGGTGGCAGAGGCAGGGAGGGGTAACTGCTGGGGCACCAGGACAGTCCATGCAGAACCCAGAGCAAGGTTTGGCTCTGAGCATCCACCTGATTTTTCCCATCAGGGAAACAGAACACAAGAGATGAGAAGGTGGCAGGGCTGAGGAGTTGCATCCCTCTTAAAACCAAGAGCTGCAAGCCAGCCTCATTCAGAGATTCACGGCTCCTTTGAGGACCCAGCCGGCACTTACAGCTTGCAAGAAAACCCCAGACCAAGCATGATTTGTGTGGTTTGAGGTTTCATCCTGAGCTGCTTTTAAGTGTTTCAGTTCCCAGCACCTCTTCCAGAGTGTGCTGAAGGTGAAAAAGTGCAATATAACCACCCCCCACAAAACCCACACTTAACTGAACATTTCCAAGCCCAGCAGCACTCGGGGGACAAAACCTTCCGTTACTGCCATTGCCCAAATTCCTTCTAACCCCAGCAGCAGTTGGATCAGGCTCCTGCTTTCCAGCTGGTAATGCTGCCTTGTTTATGTTTCTCATCTGCCCAATTGTTTCTGCCCAGGCTGCCTGGTAATGCTGCCTGGTGAATTATGGAGGTCTGTCTTGCAAGACACACAGTTCCCTGGAAGTGCCTGCCCTGGAAGTGTGAGCTCCCCACCCGCGCCTGGCAGGGATTGAAGTGCTGGCCCCATCACTCACACCAGGGTGAGTGTCGGACTTGTGACCGGTCCTGCCGCCACCAAACAATTGGTGGAAAGGGGCCGTGGCCTTGACCAGCCTCCTGGGATGGGGATGGTTGCTGGCTGGAGAGGGCAGGGCCTCTGCTGCCTCTGTAAAGGGACAGACCCAGTCCTGCTCAGCTGCATCCCAGGCAAATGCCTTACCCTGGTGCTGCCACACACACATGGGCTCCTTCAAAGGGAAGGGCTCCTTCAAAGGGAAAGGCTCCTTCCCCAGGTTATGGCAGAGGAGTATGGGAGCACAGGGAATTGGGGTGGTGCCTGGTGTCGGGTGCACAGTGCAGTGCCTGCTGTGCATGGTGCATGGTGCATGTTGCGCAGGGCATAGTGCAGTGCCCACTGCAGTGGGGTGCACAGTGCACAGTGCAGGCTGTGCACAGTGTGGTGCACGGTGTGAGGTACGTGGTGCGCAGCGCAGGGTGTGTGCAGCGTGGTGCATGGTGTGCAGTGCACGGTGTGCAGCGCAGGGTGTGCACAGCGTGGTGCATGGTATGCGGTGTGCAGCGCAGGGTGGTGCCTGGTGTGCCCGGCGTGGTGCCCAGTGCGTGGCGCGCAGCATGCGAGGTGCAGTGCAGGTTGTGTGGTGTGCAGTGTGCTGACCTCTTGCTGCCTCTGGCCCTGAGAAGGGGCCAGGAAGGGAAGTGCTGCCGGTCCCACTGCTTCCATCAGAGATCTAGAGCACCGAAGCCTGCCCAGATCATAATCAGTGTGGGAAAGCAACAGCAGGGCCTGCTCTCGCCCTGGCCTGCTGGAGATGCCTTTTATTTTCGTAAGCTTTATCACAGCCCGCAGCCCCTGATAAACCACTGTAAATAA
>NW_009935611.1:17772-27465 GCF_000696875.1 Nestor notabilis | reverse complement strand
CCACTGTAAATAAACGGAAGGGAGCGTGGCGGCTGGCCAGGGCCGCTCACAGACACACGCGCTCACTGCCGCCCCACTCCCCAGGGGGACGCCCCATCACATGCCAACTTTCAAAGCCTTCCTTTTATTCCTCTGCTGCCTCCCGGCACGGGGAAAACCACATGGCCCCACCACTGGGGGCCAGCCAGCGCCTGCCGGCAAATTCCTGCTCTTCCCCAGCCTCCCCCGTGACCCTGGCCTGTTGCCAAGCCGGGGTCCTGCACCCAGCACTCCGCATGAGCCCTCTCGGGGCCATGGAGTTTTGGGAAAGTCGCATCCTCTCCAAGTGGCAAGAAGGAGGTCGCATCCCACCAGAGGGCTCAACCAGCAGCAGGTCTCAGTGCTTCTCCCCAGGAAGAGATCCTGTTGAATTTGAGGATTGTTGGGGTTTGCTACAAGTTACCCGTTTGGGCTGTTTCTTTTCCTTTCTTTTTTTGACTTTGCTAAAAATTTTGGGTTTCGTTTGGAAAGGTTTACATTCTTTCTGGAGCATGGAAAAACAGGATCCAGCGGTTTTTTTCCACAATGGCTCTGCAGACTGACAAAGGCAAAAGTTAACCCTTTTCCATTCCTGTTTGGAGTTGCTGCAGGTGAAAGGCATCCCTGCTCAGCCTGGCTGCTGCCCCGCAGCTCCCGACAGTTGCCAGTTGTGTGGTGCCTGGCTTTTCTGTCGCCTTATCTTCCCTTCAGCATCTTTCCTCCATTGCAGGCAGGGGCCGGGGACAGATGTGTTTGCTGTGTTTCATTTTGCACTATGACTTAAAGCAGCTAATTTTAAGCCGTACTTTATCCCAGCCTTTGCAGAAAGCAGCTTGTTGCAGCTGGGTACCAGGTTTTTGCTTCTACATGTGCCTTCCCTCACTGCAGTAGCACGAGCAGCCCGGGACCAGTGCAGGAGGATTTTGGTTACTGCTGACTGGTTACCTACCTGCACTGCCATTTGCAAGGAAGGCCACCCAGCTGGTGCTGACAGCTTCTGCTGTTAAACCAACTCGATTTGATACAGAAATGGTGCAGACCACAGCACTGTGAATTAAACATATATAAATTTCGTGCCACATCACATGCACCAGAGCTTTGGCTGAGCTCAGCTGGTCCAGTTCACTCCAGCCAAGATGTGGTAGGTGCCCATGGGTGGCTGTCATCTGCGTTTGCCCAGGCAGTGCAGGCTCTGTAGGGCTGCACAGGAGCCTCTCCTGTCTGCACTTGGACAGTCCACAGCATCTCTCGGGGCTCTGTTAGTAGCTCTAGGGCTGCAGTGGAGGTGGCAGCAGGCAGCAGCCTGGGGGACATCCTCCCCTGGCAGCATCACTTCTCGCAGGAGCATGACACAGCACACTGCCCCCCTTCTTCACCTTCCTCACAGCTTTTCATCCCATTTCTCCAGTTTGCCACAATCGTTTTTCCGTCTGTGGCCCGAGCCTTGCAAGGTATGCAAATGTAATAAATACACTCTCTGTTTCTCCACGCTGGCAGTTAATGGGAGTGCTCAATAGCGCTTTCCAGCTCCACAGTGAGCCATTGAGAGCTGCACTAGAAATACTGTCCCCCAGCTCCCTCTGCATCCATCCTACAGCACCTGTCCTGGCCCCGGTGCCCCACCGCCCTGTGGGCAGCGCAGGCAGAGCACCCCATGCCTGCCCACAGCTCCTGTCCCACAGCCACTGCTGCTCCTCGATCTGCAGGCTTGTTATACGCCGCTGCTGACGGAAATTAAATTGGACTAACATAGCTCATTCTTGACAAAGCCGTGTCAAGTATTACTCATCTCTGTGCTAACTTCCAGATGCTCGCAAGACTGCCTTGGATTATTCATGCCAGCATTTTTGTGGGATGGGAAATGTGATGGCTGGGCTGCAGCCCCCCATTCCTCCTTTGTCCATTGGTAAGATGGGTACTGCTGGTCTTGGGGTACCAAGAGAGCATCTTCATGGTGCTCTCACAAGTACCACTGATGGCTCTAAGATCCCAGCAAGGAGTTTGAACCTAGTTTGCTCCTAAGATGGATCAGGTCCAGCCAGTCTGAAAACTTGTGACTGGCAGGTTACTAAACACAATATGTAACACTGTATAGTAAAAAATTGAGGGGTTGTTTCTCCTACTTCCATGATTATTTTGCCTCTGACAGAGGCATGTTGTGGAGAGACCAAACCCTTCAACTATTACAAATGAGAACTACTTTATTTTCCAGACTTACTAGAAGAAAATTTTTCAAAGACAAATACACTGACTTTCTGCAACTGTTTCCACTCTTAGAAGAACATCCCCTTCTGTCAACAGGAACACCTTCCTGTTGGATGTTCCAGTTATGCTCCATATAATGTTTCAGGCAAGAATCTTTAGATGCTCTGTTCCTCCTTGTGTAGTATCTTGGCTCCCAGTCTTGGCTCTGTTGAAAGCAAAGGAGTTTGAGGGCTCTTGGGGCCTTGAAGGATGAGACCTATGGGACAGCAGTGGAAACCATGCAGAATTAAGGCTAAATTTATGAAACGCCTTAGGAGGGACATTCAAAAACTTCTGGTTTCTCACCCAGGAGTCCTTCAGGGGAATTGGGCAGCACGGGGTGCTGGTCCACCTTGCAGTGACCCTGCATGTCAGGTTTGTGTCCATAGCATAAGCCACCTCTACGTCCTCACCCTGGATCACAAGGGACTTGGGATCTTTCTGGAGGTGTCCATAAGCAAGACAAGCTGATGTCCTGTCTGAGAGCCTCCAGGGATGTTCCAATGGGATGTGGCATTAGCCACATGGCCAAGGAGCATCCTTGAACTTTCCTCCCTGGGATTTTGTTCTTTAAGGTGCTGGCAATGAGAAAACCCTCATCGTGGCCTTCCCCCCCCACAAAGCGTCCTTTATAAAAATAAAGCACCCAAAATAGCCCTAGACAGTGCTTGACATTTGCCAGACAGCTGCTCTCGAGAGCGCTACAAAGGTTATGGATTGCTCCCTGCTTCGCTCCTCCTCCCACCCCACGACCGCCCGCGTGAATCTTGGAGCAGGGCCAGGTTCCATGGGAGTCCCATGGTTTGGAAAAGCCAGATTTGATCTGAGAGGAGCTGGGACACGCGGGGATGTTTGTTCATCGCTGCCTCCTGTCCTGGCTGGGCAGCTTGAAGCAGAGCTGAGGAAGGGGAGCTGAAAACCTTTGTGTGAGCTCTGCCCATGCCTGAATTAGCAGGATGCTGCCGCAGAAGCCTGCTGTCCATGGTGCAGAGTTGTCCCCACCTGTGAGGTGCTGGGCAGCTTTGCTTGGTCTTCCAGGTGTCTGAATACACAGAGGGGCTGCCCCATAGTATGCAGCTCCCCCTGTGCAGCCAGGGATGGGGTCACACCTGCCTGCAGGTCCTTAACAAACACACAGTCAGTCCAGGAGGCCAGCGGTGCCTGGGAAAGTCATGACATGAAGGAACACTTGTGAGTCAAAGCCCCAGCTCAGGTGTAAGGAGTCATGCAGCCCAGGGAAGGAGCAAGAGGGTGGGCGAGCTGCAAGGATGTGGTGGTCAGTGCTGGAATCAGCACCTGGAGAAGGACTTGGGGACATGGTGAGAGGCCAAAGGAAGGGCCTGGCCTTGTGATGAGATTCAAAAGGGATGCAGCTTAGTGGAGAGAAGGTTGAAAGGCAATTTAAGCACCTGCAAGAGTCAGGGGTGACCTTCTTTCTGAGGTGGCACTGGCCTTTTGCAGCCTGGAGGGTTTATCATCTCCCTTGGGAACACCCAAAGGGAGTTGCAGCTGGGGTCAGGGCACTATTTGTGGCCAAGAGGAGGCCTGAAATTGCACTGGAAGTCACCTTCCCATGGAGCTTGACTGGTGCATCTTGTAATATGACAATGTCTCACCATGGAGTAGGAGGAGCCCCTTTTTTGTGGGGCTGCTGTTTTATACGGTGAACAGAAAGTCACAATCCGAGCCTGAAAAGTGAAAGATGAAAGCATGAACTTTTATATTAAATACATAGAGAAATACTTGTAATCCATGATCTTATCCAAAATGAGAAGTCAGCAGCAACAAGCAATGACCCATTTTTTTTACTGAGTAACCAAATAAATATATACATGTATTTTAAGCGAAAGAGTCAACAGTCTTTAAATAGAAATTAAAGAAAAGCATACAGGCAGGCAGGATGTTTATCACTTAGGACAGAACAGTGTCTTTGAAATGTTAAACGCAGTAAAAATTTGTCTTATACTATACAAGTTAGGAATAGAGGCCTCAAATAGCAGCTAAGTCCCAGCAACTTCACCAGACTCATGCGGTGCTGAACTGTAGTCAAGGAGGCAACCAGCCATCAGGAAAAGGTGCAGGATCACTGTCAGCTCCATCCATGACCTTACCAAGAGTGGGAAATATCAAATATTGGGAGGTATCCAGGTGTGGGTTTGTTTTCCCTTACACAACTGTGCTGCTCGCTCCTGCACGGGGCAGGGCTGTCCCTGCTCCCTGGTCAGCCCTCAGGGCTCTGCTGTGGCTGAGATGAGGAGGTCAGAGAAGTCATGGGAGCTGGTGGATCTGGCAGAGAAGCGCAGCCCGGAGGAGCCCCACAGACAACCTGGCTTGGCTTTTTTTTTCTTTTTCCTCCCACTTTTATGTTGACGTAAATGAAGGTTTCCAAGGAAGTGCTGATACCAGCTGAGGCCATGCTGCCAGTTTTCTGCAGGATCTGTCTTGTTTCCTGGGACATAAGACTATTTTAAGGACTCTTCAGATCTCTGAGGAAAGTCACTTCTAAGGTGTTTTTCCATGCCTGTTTCTCCAGTGTGCACACTGATTTGTCCCTGCAGTTTCACCACCCAGCGACTTTGATGTCTACAAGTCTGCCACGCTCACCTCTGAAGCATTTCCCATCACATGTCTGGCTGTTTATACCTTCAAGGCATGCAGCCACCCTTTTCTGTTTAAGGACTGACTTGACCACATCAGTAGAGCGAGAATTTCTAAAAATAGATGAACTGGCAAACTTCACAATCTGGAAAATGACATGCTTTTGAAATCTCTGGAAAAGAATGGATTTCTTGAAGTGTAGTTTACAAATACTGATTTCATTATTTATGGTAGCTGTAAAGCGTGGTGCGTACAGAAAGCATTGTCCCATTGAAGAAGTGTGTTACTCATTACCACAGCTTTAGCATTCCAGCATGTTCCTCAACTGAAATTTAACCAAGAGAACAAGCTGGGGGCATACACAGGGGCAGCCTGGGGGAAGCTGCTTCTTATTTCATGTTGGAAAAAGGCAATGAATAGGAGAATCAGAGACTCAGTGGGACTGCCAGAGCCTCTGCTAGAGTCTCTTGCAGCACCAGACCAAAAGGGCAATGCAGAAAACCCTAAAAAGTAGCAAATTCAGAGTGGGAATTAAAAGGAAATAGATTTTCATGGAGTGAACACCTGGTGGGCTGAGGGTGGAGCTGGGTATCAGAGCAGTGGGACAGTTCTCTGCATAAGGTGCTGGGGACAAAACCCATGAGTTGTGGAAAGACAGACCCATTTGTGAAGCACCCAGTGGATCTCAGATGAGTAGTTCTCCTCCATGGTTGCACTCAGTGTTCTCTCCTCCCATCCCTTGTTGGTGCACCAAAAATTTCTCATTTTTGCTGTTCTTCCTTCAATATTTTGCTCAAGTCAGCAATTTCTGATATTTCTTTTCTTTGCATTCTGTTTGAAACTGAGACTACCTCTCTTCCAAGTCTTTTGAAAAGCTCCCTGTTTGCCCAAGAGTCTTTCTCAGGATCCCAGCATCTTAATTTCTCTGGGATCGCTTTTTTTCCTCTGCCACCATGTTGTCCCTCACACACTCCACTTTTTTCATTCTTAAGGCCAGTGGTAGCCAAGGGAACACACTCCTTTTTATGCCAGCTGTCCTGGTCTTATTGTTTCTTTTAAAAGCTTTATTGCATCATTGCTCTCTGCTCCTCTCACTATTTCCACCAGTGTATTTGTAGGCGCGGGTAAGTATTGCAAGACCGCCTGCACCTGTTCCTCCAACTTCTCCTTCTTCTCTGCATCTCGCCCTTGTGTGGAACCCTCTTGCAGGAATTCCTCGCCCAGGCTTGTGTTTCACCCTCAAGCTGTACCTTTGGAGCTCTGAGTCCATGCTCTGAAGTCTTGGCACTGCAGAAGTGAGAGGTTTCTCAGGAATGTTCTCTGTGGATTTGGAGTGTGCTTCAACTGTTACAGCCATGTATAGATGTATAAGTGTGTACCTATATATATATACACACACTAGGGAATTTTCTGACATCCCACCACAATGGCAAGCGACTGGAGGATAACATCTTGGCACTGAGAGTGGTATCCCCAGCCCTTCTGACAGTGCTGATTCTCTGCAGGAATCCTGCTCCAGTTGCTGCTCCTGAGCATCTGCATGGTCCGTTGCTTTGAGAACTCCGCATCAGTTTGGTACTGAGGGGATGCTGTGTCTCCTAAGTCCTTGTTCAGACACTGTGTCAGGGCCATTTGCATAGCTGTAGGTGGAACTGGGATCTTAGGGACTTTTCCTGTTCCTCCTTCAATACACGTTCACTGGGAGGTGTGCGAACACATCCACAGTGCCCCACTGTACAGCTGAGAGGAGGCTGTTCCTCTCGTGTTGAGAAAATCCCTGCTGTTAGAACATACTCCCCCTAAAACCTTTTGGGCTGTGTCCTCAGCTGCTGTCTCCCATGGTCAGTGTAGCTGGGCACATCTGCCCTTGCCTCTCACTGAGCTAATCACACAATGGGGCTCAGTGGTGGGAGCTGCCCGGGGGGTAAGCAGCACTCCTGAAGTAAGGAATTAATGCCACACTATAATTATTTGCTCTCTGATGTATTTATAAGTTTTACATCTATCTGACATTTTATGGCCAGGCTACATTATAAGAGACAACTGTTTCCTTTGCTCTCTGCCATGGACTTTCATGTCTATTTTGCTTTCCAAAGCTTGCCCCGATGGAACAACCCAGGATTTCCCAGTAGCTGAGCAGATTCCCACTGCACAGAGATGGACCTCACCTCCAGCCAGACCCTGAGTGAAGGACTGTTGCTTTTCCAGAATGGACTTTCTGGCAGTAGAACCCCCTTAAAGGTGTCAATAACTCCCATCCCAGAGTAGCCCACTGAGGCTGCATGGAAAAAACAAAATAAAAATGACTGTCAGGGGGACTAAAGCACCTTCTTGGCCCACTTGGGAAGAGAGATGAGAGGTACACAATTTCCCAGAGGAGGGGAATGTGCACAGATCCCTGAAGCAGGAGCCACACGTAGCACCCCCCTGCCTGCCCATCCCTTGCATGTGGCCCTGTGGCAATCTCAGTTTCAGTCTCAGCCACCAAGTTGGCATCCCCATCCCATGCCTCAGCTGACACAGGGACAGCAAGGACTTTACACCATCTGGGCATGGGGAAAGTGTGACCGAGGGACAAATATCATTTGTATGCTGATGACAACAGACCCGGACCACGCAGACAGCTCCTCCGGCAGCCCTGGCGTGGCTGTGGAGGGAGGTAAGAGGACACCATCCCACCACTGACAGCTCCTGGCACCAGCCCCCTCTTCTTTCTCCTTCTTACTGAAATTTTCCAGCCTGAAGGTCCTGCTCCGGCCTGGACTGAGGGAAGATGTCACACTGCAATTGCATCCTGCAGAGCGCTGGACTAGGAGCATTCTGGCTCTGCTTCCAAGCAGCATGGCCCCAAAGCCAGACTTGTCTACAGCCTGCGGGCAACCTCACCCCTGCACTCTCCAAGCCTACAGAAGGTTTTACAGGGGCAGCTGCACACTGTAAGGGGGTGTCCCCGGGGATAAGTGACTCCTTGGGCTCGGAGAAGCTAGGCTCCAGCCACTCTCAGTCCTGCTTGGATGCTTGTGGCCAGATGGGATGTAGACTCTACTGTCCAAGCATCCCCCTCCTCCTTCTCCTGTGGTCTCCCCCCTCTCTTCTGCCTTTCACACACCATCCTGATTTCTGGATGCTTCAGAGATGCTGGTTCCCTCTGCCTGGATTTGATCTGTGCCCGTGTTTGAGCTGATATCCAGCCTTTCCCTCCAGTCTGCCATCACAGTGGCACATGGAGACTGTCTCACAGCTGGAGCAGTTTGCAGCCCTGCAGAGTTACAGCCCACTGGTGTCCACATAGGGTCCAGGGTTGTGCAAGGGGTTGTGACACAGGCAGAGGGGCATCCTTGATCATGAAGCTTCCCCATACCTTTTGGGGCCATCCTGATGTTGGAACTCTGATATGCCAATGTGCTTTAAGAGATGACACATATGCACATATGCATCTTCTCCCTTTGCTCTGAGAAAAGGCTTTGCATTTAAGTCTCTTCCCACTAGCTGCAAAGCTGCTATTGCTCCTGTCCTCTGTCACCGCAGAGGGGGCTGCTTGTCTGACATCCCACCACTCTATGCCTGAGTCCCAGGAAAGACAGCTTATAAACTAAAAAGGGCTTCTCAACGCTTGCCTTGCAAAGCCCATTGCTCACCACCAGCTGTAGACAAACTGTGCGTGTAAATGGAGTGAGCCAAAGAGCAGACGGAGCAGCATGCTGGGGATTAAGGGAGCACAGGCGAGGGGGGTACCAGGGCCTGTGGTTTGGTGGGAGAGCCAAACCCACCACCAAACCTGCTCCCCAGAGCCCCTGGTGTCAGTGTTGCTGTGCCAGAAGCTCTGCAGCTTCTGCTGTTCTGGCAGAGATGAGGCAAGGGCAGCCATCAGCAAGTCCAGGGTGTCCCATCACCCCACTCTCCTGGCCCACACAGCTTCTCCCAGCTCAGGGACAGGGACCAGCAGGTCCAGGGGGGTCTGTGCTCTACCCTGGGGCAGGGGCTTTGGCCAGGCAGAGGTTTATCCCTGCAGCTTTTGGGAACAGGGCCTGGGACCAACAGCGAAAAAGAGGGGGCAAGAACATTTCTCTTTGGAGGAGAGCTGCTGATAGGTGATTAATGGCCATGGCCAGACCACTGTGTTTGTGCCATCTGATAAGAGGCCTCCTTACAAAACAGACCTGTTGCTGGGGAATTCATCATGCCTCACTCAGCAGCCATCAGATAAGAGTGGGGCTGGTTACATCCCATTCATCCTCTTCATTCCCTCTTCTCCACCCTCTCCTTTCACCCTGTTTGCCAGAGCGTTTCATTCTCAGAAGTAAACTCCAAAGACGCTGGGATGCTGTGCCATGTGCAGGCAGAAAGATGCAAGGCTGACCTGCTTTTAGGGTTTAGGGGCAGGGGTTTCCAGTCCTATGCTTTTTATTTGTCTCCTTGTAGGCCTTTGCCCCCTTTTTTCTCTCTTTCCATGGAAATCATTTAGTTTTAATCCAAGAAGTCAAACTTATAGGGAGAGGGCATCTCTGGGGTGGCAGTGTCTGATCATGTGTAATACACCTTTTGTGGGCGAAATGCTGTTGGGTGATAGAACTGGTTGTGTGTCAAACTCTGCCCACCCCACAGGCTCTCAGCCAAAACCCAAACTTGCCACACTTTAGTTAAGGACTACTTTTTTGCCTCATACAGGGAGGAGGGGGTTTTGGGGAGACTGGTGCTGTGGACCTCACTAGCATACGGTCTCTGCAGCAGGGCTGAAGGCTGTGCGTGCTCATATGTCAGTGCAAGCCAGATCTCCATGCTGGGGATGGATGCAATCCCAGACCAACAGCATTGGAAAACCCGCTTCTACCA
>NW_009935611.1:12964-17741 GCF_000696875.1 Nestor notabilis | reverse complement strand
GTGGGTGCAAAAAAGCCATAAATGGCCCTGTGAGTGTTTTAGGGTACTCAGCAGGGAGAGGGGAGAGGGCCAGCTGGGCTGTCAGCTGGGCTCAGGCTCTGCTGTGAACACAGGAACATCTGATAATGCTGCAGGCTTCACAAGCCTTTCAGCCCCTTCTCTCTTCCAGTGCAGAGCAGGCTCAGGCACCCTGCCCTGCCTGTGCCCCACACCCAGCCGTTACTGGCCAGGCTGCCAAAAAGACCCAGATTTCCAGCAAACCTAGTCCTATAGAAACACACATACGTGTGTATATACATGTGTGTATATATATATATATAGATGTATAGATATATAGATATATACACACGTATGCATGTCTAGCTGGGATATGGTGGGGGAGGATATGCCATCACTGCCCTGCCCTGCCCTGCACCACCACAGACCATGCACCATTCCCGCACCAGGACACTTCCCACCATTTCTCTTCAAAAAGGCTTTTGCAAGCAGTGTCCTGGAGTGGATTGAATTAAAGCCTAGTAAAGCAGTGGTAATTTGCAAACTGGAAATGCTCCAGAGTGCCCAGGACTCATTCATTGAAGTCTTCCTCCTCCTCTTGCTTCCCCTGGAGGTATCTGGCTGAAGGTAGATGAGCTCTAGCCCTTCTCTCCTGGCTTTCCTTCCACACCCCTGCTCCTGCACTTGCTGTTGCTCTCACATTTTCAGTTTTCTCCCATTCTGGAAGTAGCTATTTGCAAATGATTTTTTAAAATACTTTCAGATTAAAGATATGACTAAAGTTTGACACAAAAAAAAAAAAAAAGAAAAAAAGCATCAAAGAACTATTTTTGGTTGGAAATTTTTTTGGTATTGAAAAAGTAGTTGTTACAGAAAGCATTTGGTTTTAGGGTAAAGCTTTCAAGCCAAAAACAACTTATTTTTTATCACACTAGTATTCCAAGAAAACCAGATTTTTTTAAAGATAACATTTTGAGGCTTTTTTCCCTTCTGAAAATAAATTAGAAACTAGAGAAGGAAATATTCTAAAAAATCAAAACTTCTATGTCAAATGGCTATTGTTTACCAGTTAAGCCAAAGTCCTTCCTTTTCCAAAGAGGCAACAGCTCCTGGGAAGGTTGGGTTGGGTCCTTGTCACAGCATCCTGCTCTTCCCTTGTCATGGTGGGACAGTGATGGTGACCCCCAGACCTCTCCCAGGGCCAGCGGTGTCAGGCGGCTCATGGTGACATGGTGCTGACATCGGGGAAACCTGTGGGGTTTGGGGGAACAACAGTCCCTTGCTCCCTGTATGGGCACAAGACTTGCCTCTTGGTAACAGCAACCCAGCACAGGGGCTGCAGGGTAAGGTGGGAGCAGGACCACCAGTGCCAGCTGGGCACCTGTGGATGTCTCACCACACATCTGAGTTTTGCAGTCTGGGGTGGCCCAGGGGCTGCTGTCCTATTTGCCACCCCTGGCACTCCCCATACTGCACATGGCAGTGCAAGAACTGCTGCAGGGGCTTTGATCCTACTGCTGGGGATTCAAGCTGTGGCAGCCTCTTGGCTGGGTTTCCCAAGCTGCCTTATGGCAGCAGGTGCCTTGAATCTGAGCTGTGCGCTGAGCTGGGTGTCGAGAGGTTGGGGTGGCTCTGCCATCCCAGCAATGTGCCCACTCAGCAGCCGCAAGGAGAAATGTTATCCTGACGGGCCCTGCGAGCGCTCAGCAACTAAGGTCAGCACAGAGGGGAAGCTGCCGGAGCCCTTGGTCCGCCAGCAATTCCCTGTTGGCATTTTAGCTGTGCTGCCTGTCAAGACTGCTGCCTCCAACTTGGCTAAATGGGAGGGACCTGTGGGGATGTGCCTGCAGCAGTAAGGCCAGGCTGCATGGTGGCACCTCCAGCAGCAAGGGAAGATCCCAGACCCATGCATGGAGGAGGTGGCTGGGCACCAGGCAATGGAGGGGAGCCACACCAGGCAGCTGGCTGTAGGAGTCCTTACACATTGCACCAGTGCTGTGCAAAAGCCAGCCAGGGCACACTGTGGAGCAGTGGGATGGGATGAGGCTGTGGGATTGTTTTGTGAAAGATTTAGGGTAAAAAATGGGCTCACACACACACAGCCAGCAGCCCCAGCACATATCTGGCTGTAGCTCAGCCCTTGCATGCACAGTGAACCATCTCTTAGTTCGCTGGTAGGGGATGGGTATTCAGTTGCTGCTAAGAAATCACTTAGGTATCTCCTGATATGAATTTGAAAAAGTGGTTAATTGATCTTTAGGGCTCCTGACAACCCCTAGCACCCTGAACTCCCAAGTTATGCAATTACAAACTATCCATCATCTGCCTTCTCCTTGCCCCTGATTTCTGAGCCTTCAGCTGACGCTGCTGTGCCCTTTTTCTTGGAATGGCTCTGCCCAGCTTAGCCAGGCAGAGGCTGTCACTGGAAATGTTTTGATGACCCTGGGTTCTTCCAGGCTCCTCCATGAATGCAGCGGAGGTTTAAGCAAGCTATTTCACTCTTCCCACTTTGACATCCCATTGAGAGACAAATGTTGCCCAGCAAATATACCCTCTACATAACCACAGTCATTAGCACTTATATACGTGTATGCACACACACTCCAGTAAATCACTGAGGGGGGCAGAACAGACAGATAAGGGGAGCCCTACCTGCCTTTGCAAGGGAGCTGGTCCACCACTAAAGGGATGAGGTGCAGTCATAGCAGAGGGCTGATTAAACCTCACACTCCTCGTTTCTTCCTCCTCCCAGTGCAATTAAACCTCTGCAGAGTGCCAGTAAGGCCAACACTCATTTGAAACCAAGTTTACAAGCCTTGGAAAGATTTGTCTGATACTTTGTGAACATTTGACTGATGTGTTTGAAAAGAGTAACAAAACCCAAACCAGAGAAGTGCTGCAGAAGCTGTTTGCTTTCTTCCTCAGCTCTGGCAAGGAGAAACTGCTGACCCCAAGCTCCCAAGTTCAGTTCCTCCTCAAGCGAGCTGCTCCGCTTCAAGGGCTTTTGGGAGAGGAGTTCAGGTCTACGCCTAATGCCAACAGCAAACATTTTCTCCACTTGAGAGGCCGTGTGGGGATATTTGCAGGTAAGCAGCAAGTGGCAGGCGCAGCTTGCAAGCAGGGTCTGCCTCCACTTCAAGGGGGGATGCAACTTGGCTCTACAGCAGGTACACGATGAATATTGTCCTCACAGCAAGGAAGGCTGTGAGCCATCACAGCTGTGGCCAAGTAGTGGAAAAGGTGCCAGTGGCGTGCTGGAGCCCCAGACTTTCTCACTGTGCTGGAGGTTGTCTACACCCAAAGGCCAGAGAGTCCACGCTGCTCTCCTCGGTTTGCAGAGATAAGCCTGAGCCACCATGTTCAGTCAGTGCCTGGGTCAGAGTTTTCCCAGAACCTGGGAGCGTTTACATCCTATGTTTGGCTTGGCCCATGGTCTCTAACACCCTGTGGCCTCATTTCATACCCACTAATATCATCGTCTGTCTGTCTGCAGTATACCCGCAATTTGCACAGGTGCAATCCAGGAAAGACTCCAAATTAATTGTATCAGAGCTTTGGTTTGTTTGGTCAATAGGTTTAGAAGGGGCTGAAAGCACAAGCTCTGCTTCTGCCTGACCCTCTGAATTTGTGTAGCTCTGACTAGGTAGTCATCATCGCTCTCCAAAGGTTTCTGAAATAGCAAAGGGTGCACCACAGGCTGACTGGAGTAATGAAGAAGTCAATGGCAGGGCAGTATCAGATATTCCAGCTCTCCACTGCCTAGGGAAAAAGGACTGACTGCCTCTCTTCTTACCCCTTAAAGCTATCATTGGCAATGGATGCATCATAACTTTTGACTAAATACAGCAAGAGCTTTGGAATTGCTTCTCTGGCATATTGGGTATCTCAGTGTGGCTGCTGGCCAAGCACCATGTCCTGGGCACTGCAGTGTCTGGGGAGCTGGCTCTGCCTCCTGGGCACAGCTTTTACTTTATGGGACTAGGAGGATGATGTCACCTGGGGTCTGCAAGGACAAGCTCAGCGCTGGCCCCAGCAAGGAGCACCATGGTGGCTGTACTAGCAGGTACTGAGGGCACATCAGCATCTCTTGGGCAAAGTGTCTGAAGACCAAAGTGGGATTTCAGACTGCAGCCATTCCACCCTGCTTGTGCCTTTATAAATACCTAGGCTGCCCTGACAGGAGCTTCCAGTGGCTCTCACCAGCCCAGCTCCCCAAGAGCAGGGAGGGCACCCAGTCACTGGTGCTAATGTGGGCCAGGAGCTATGGCAGAGGTGGACCTGTGGCTGACAGCACACCTCCAGAACATGCTGTGGGTTGGGGACTGCCATCGTTCTGCCTGGTCTGGGTCGCGGACAGGAGTAGGAGAGTGGGGCAACACTGCAGCAAAGCAGAGGGTAGAGAAGCTAAGAAGCTATATTTTAATTGATCCCAGTTGACTGAGCCTGCCAAGTTAATGAGTCCCCAGCAAGAAGCTTTAACAGGAACTGGTGGCAGGCTTAGGAGATGAAAATGAAGGCAGAAATAGATGCTTGTTTGCAGAACCTGATCGGCTGGGGCCAGTATGGCAAGAAGGAGCCGGGGAGGGCTGGCAACAGGCGTGGGGGCTGACCTACCACCAAGCCCCAGCCCTGTTCTGTGCCTCATGCCAACAATTAATTCTCTGGCAGCGGGCTGGGGGAGGGGGGAGGGGGATGGGCTGTTCCCCACCCGCTATTCTGCTTGGTCTTGCTTTTGTTTGAGTTTAGAGCTGCCAGCATGGGGGCTTCTGCCGTGAGGCAG
>NW_009935611.1:12708-12913 GCF_000696875.1 Nestor notabilis | reverse complement strand
GTTAAAGAAGATCCTTATCTATCAGCCACTGTGGTGAGCATGGAAGATGCTGGAGAGGAAGAAGGGTCTGGCTGTTCCCCTAGGAGCTGGGGTGTGGTCTGCAGGAGCATTCCCCCGTAGCATCCAGCATCTTCTGCTTTCCCCTTGCAGCCAGGGACAGGCATTGCTTCCATGCTGGAGCCGAGGCCAAGCCCTATGCCAGGCT
>NW_009935611.1:12178-12399 GCF_000696875.1 Nestor notabilis | reverse complement strand
TCACCCGCGGGGCTGGGGGTTGGCAGCAGATCCACACGGAAACGAGCAGGAGCAAAGCGCCGTTCCAAGGGCTGCAAGCACCAGCTCCTGTTTCTCCCGCGGCGCGGCCGGGCTGGGGCAGGGCAGCTGCTGTGAGTTCAGTGGAGCAGCACTTTCCCACAGTCTGGAGAAGTGACACATGGCTCTCACACATTCCTGCGCCGGGAGGCTCCGGCGCGCGT
>NW_009935611.1:11478-12156 GCF_000696875.1 Nestor notabilis | reverse complement strand
TGCTGGGAGCTGCTGATTAGCAGGTTCCGACTTTGGCACCAGCCCGGTCCTCAGAGGGTGAAGGAGACGGAGGGGGCAGAGTAGCCCTTGGCTCCGGGGTGGTTTGTGCAAACTGCTTAACTCTTTGGAGGCAGGCACTGTGCGAAGCTTTCCTCCGGGGATTTTGCTCCGCTTTGCCTGCCTTGCCTTTGCTGAGCCCGCTGCTAGCTGCCTGCGCTCCCTGCCCACGGTACAGGCGTCTCCCTTGCGCTGCCCCATCACCCTCGCATCCCCTGGCATTTCCCGCCGAGCACAGGTGGCATGTGCTTGCAGGACGGTGTTGGTGCTCAGAGGAGGCATCTGAGTGTGGAGAGCAGCGGGTCTGATCCTGCCGGACACAAGCCCCACTTCCAACATGGATGGTCAGCTTGTCCACAGAGCCTGGCAGGGGGTCAGGAGGGCTGGCAGCGTCCCAGTGCACCAGTGGGTGCTGGGGCAGCTTGGCAGACCACTGGGAGAGGTCTCAAAGGAGCTCCTGGTGCAGGAAGGAAAGACCGTTCCCATGTCCTCCCCAGGATGACAGCACAGAAGCAGCTGCCCAGGGTCAGGGCCCTATTCACAGGCAAGGTTTGCCCTCTCATGAGCCTAAGGTATCTTTTCTGAATTTGTGCTGACTTCAGAGCCTCATTCCATGCATGG
>NW_009935611.1:11122-11417 GCF_000696875.1 Nestor notabilis | reverse complement strand
GACTTGCAGTTTCCCAGGAGAGCCGGGAGGACCCTTCCTCAAAGGATTTTGGCAGCCCAGAGGCCCCCAGCCCTGTCTGTAGCCAGGAGACTGGTGGCCCTGGAGAGGACTCTGGACTGTGCCATAGGGAGAGCAGCAGCACCCCCTGCCCGGGGAAAGGCCCCGGGGATGAGAGGTGTTACCCGGGCGCACCCGGCACCTGCCCAGCCCTTGCCGCTGTGAGTGAAGGACCTGGCCACATGCCAGCACTAGTGATTCACTGTGTGGCATGACCAGCATCAGCCTCTTCTGCTGG
>NW_009935611.1:8418-11106 GCF_000696875.1 Nestor notabilis | reverse complement strand
TTCAGGCTGTTCCCAGCCTGCCTCCACCGGGGCCTCCATCCCACAGAGCTGGCAGAAGGCCCGGGGCAGCGGCTGTGGGGATGGCGGGGGGAAGCTGCTTCTTACCTCTGTGCTCAGGCAAACTCTCCCTTGCGATAACATCAGTTTCCAAACCCTGCAAAGGCTGTGATGCTCATTCCCATGGAGCACCCACAGCCTCAGCAGGAGCCCAAAGCAAGGACATGCATGTCCTGATCCCCACTGCATCACATGGGAGCCAAGCTGGCTGGGAGGAGGACAGAGGAGGCTGGGGATGGTCTTTGCCTGCCACCCCCTTCCTGTGTCCTGGGGGAAACTCCCAGGATCAGCTTTAAGGACGACGACAGTGTTTCACATGCTAAGGGTACCCCGTTCTGCAGTGGGGCCAGAGAGCTGAGTGAGTTGATGGTGCTGCTGACAACATGCTGGCCTGGGCATCCTTGCACCACTGCCACATTTCAAAGCCATGCCTGGCACCCGTGGGTGTGGCATGATGAGTTCCCAATGGCTCCTTGGGCAGCTCCAGCTCTTGTCTAGGTCCCCATGTGCTAGCACAGCTGAGCCCTGACCCTGCTGCCTGGGCATGGCTACACCAAGGTGATGGCAGCTCCAGCTCTGCCCCACTCTGCTGGTGGGAAAGTAATTTCTTGCCTGTTTCCGCTCCTGTTTTGTGTATTCACGCCATGAGTTCTCTCCAGAGCCTGGAGCAGCTCCAGCCTTAGGTGGGGTCTCTCAGTACTGTCATGCAAAAGCTGTGGCAATCACAATGCTACACCACCACCAGCAATTGCATTTACAAGTTTCCCAGTTCTCCCAAAAGTCAAAGGAGCTGGTTTCATGCCTTCCTCTGCCTGCTCACCTTCGCTTGCTAGTTTTGTTTTATTTCAGACTAACCATGACCTTCTCAAAGGCTGGAAAGAACTTTTCTCCAAACAGCTGGAGGCAAACCTGGGAGGGCCTGGGGGGTCCAGACGATGCAAACACTCTCTTTTATCTTACCCAAGTATTTCTGCTCCTTGCAATTAGCTGCCTGTCCTGTTTGCTCCCTGTTTCCCTGTGGTTTCTCCCAGCAGCTCTGCCTCAGACACATTTTGCCGGAGAAGCACATCCTCATGCCCTTTAGCTCTTCTGACAGCTCTCTGGTGGTTGTGGGTGTTGGCCCTGCATTCCCACCCACCGCAGGCACCAGTGAGACACAGGGACTGGCACTGCAGCTTGCAACAGCCCGAGCTCTTGGCCATCTCTTCTGCAGTGTTGCCCGCAGGAGCTTCTTCCCCCGTGTTCATTACAGGTGACAGTCACGAGCCAAACAGCTGGGGTGTCTGGGTTATGGTTAGATATTCCCCAGAGGTCAACCGGCAGGACATCCACGAGTGTTGGCTCCTGGAGCTCTGTCTCCTCTTTCTACTCATCTTTACAAAACCTCTGAGAAAAAATGAGGGGAAAGTAAGTTGAGTGAGGTTGTGTCTTTATGGCTGTGGGGACATCTAGTCTCCAGCACAAAGTTTTGGGGATGGCAGGCTCCTCCAAGACTTGACGGATACAGCCTGCCTTTCTGCTTTCCTGCATCAGGAGGAGGCAAGAGCATCCACATCTGTTTTCAAAAAGATACATTAAAAATAATAAAATAATCAGTGCTCCCAGTCGCACCACTGGTTTGGTCTCAGAGAGGGTTCATTTGCCAACCATGGCAAAGGGGACCATTATTTTCAGTCCTTCTCAAAATAGCAAAGGAAGCAGAACAGCCTAAAACCCTTCATGGTATTTGCTTTTACAAGAAACCAGATAGCAGGATCTCTGCTATATGAGCACTGCCGATACATCCTCTCCCTGCACTTGGCTGTTACCTGGCCATTTCAAATATTATTTTTTGAAAACCACTTCCATAAATCAACAAACATAGCCCAGCAACAGCAGAACAGCCCACACAGGTGGAGAGCTGGTGGCCACTGCCAGTCACTGAAGTAGAACAAACTAGCAAGTACGCAAAGAAATGCAATTAATGAAAGACAGACCACAAAGCCTATAAAAACACATTTCTTGCTTTTATGAGACCAAAGCAATTGTATAAAAAGAGCACATGAGCCCAAGATGCCCGGATAAAGGAGGGTGAGGATTGCCACTGTCTTGTAAATATGAGGCATTAGGATCTCCTCCCTGCACCTCATGCTTTCTGCAACCACCTGGACATAGGGGAGAGAGGCTCTACTGCAGCATGCTGAGCTGGCAAGGACATGCATCCCTGCTGGAGCTGGCTGGGATGTGAAGAAGGGCTTGAGGGGAGAGGCACAGACAGAGAAATGTGAGTTAATCACAGTGGTATAGCAGCGCTCATGAAAGGATGGGTGTTGCTGGGTGTCCGGCACTGATGCGCTGGCACCACATGGCCAAGGGGAGGATGCCATGGCATTTCATCACTTGTCTCTCATTCACTGCAGGCCTCCAACCTGCAGAAATGTTATTTTTGGCTCCCCAGGCACTTCTTTTCAAGCTAAAAATAAAATCTCCCAGCAGCAGAAGGGAACTGTTTGTTGTCACCCCCCATTCAGCTTGGTAGAGAGAGTAACAACAATGGGAGATCCAGTGCAGGATTGGCACAACACCTTCACTTCCCCAAGGAAAATAAAAGCTACCCCACTTCCCTGACACTGGCATGGCCTAGGCATAGAT
>NW_009935611.1:5700-8387 GCF_000696875.1 Nestor notabilis | reverse complement strand
AAAAAAAAAAAAAAAAAAAGAAAGCCTCTTTTTCTGCTCTTCCAGGCAAGATCACCTCAGCGAGTGCTGGCAAAGAAAGGCATCTTGTTCAGGGGCTCTGAAAGGCAAGATGAAAGGGGAAACCTACATTTTTCAGCCCAGCCTGTTTCTGGCATGGGAAAATAGCACAGACAAGAATAGATAGCTTGTTGGCTCATTTTTTCCTTGACAGATTATCTGTGTGAATGCACCGTATTAAGCCGGGAGTAAGACGCCAGGATCCCCCTGCCCTCCCTCTTCCCTTTCCCCAGCTACCTTGAGAGCAGCAAGGAGTGAGGAGCTGTGATTTGTGAGTGTGCTGGGCTCTGGGGCTGCGATGGCAACCATCCGTCACTGGCCACCTCTTTCTGCCATCTCTCGTGTGCTCAGCAGCCTTCTGCCCACACACTCAGGCTCCTGCATGACCTAAAAATGTAACTGTAACTGCCCAAAGCTAAACTCTGGTTAGGAGGAGCTGTGCTGAGATTAATTTAGTGACACTCCCTGCAAAACATGTCCCAGCAGCACATGTGGGTGGTGGTGTTGGAGCAGGACATCTTGTCACGATGGGATGGGAGAGGGTGACCCCAGCCATCAGCAGCCCACAGGGGCCCAGGCTGGTGCCAGCGATGTTCCCATGTGGCTCTTGGGTCACCGAGGGAGCTCATTTAAGCTCCACATCACAGCTCCCTCCCACAGTGGCTTTTGCTGCGCTTTCAGCAGCTCAGCAGCCACCGTTTCTACCCAGGCGCCGCTTGGAGCATGGGTCATTGGCTGTGGCCAGCTGTGTGACCCACCAGCTCTATCACCCATGACAGCTGCTCTCTGCTGCCTGCTGCGGGCCGCCAGGCACTGGGTTATTAAAACAAATGTGCAAGTGCCATGCTTAGGGCTCAAGGGAGGCTCACACCAGCCTCCTGCCTGCCTGCACCCTGGCTGAATCAGGTTTTCATGCTGCAAAGCAAATGAAAATGGCCCAAGCAAGGGCCCTGAGGCTCCCTGCGGGGAGGCTGGCACTACTCCCATGGGCAGCAGGGACAAGGCACCATCGGTCTTGCTGCTCCCATCAGCAGGGTCACACTTTTTGCTTCTGTTTAGAAATGAATCCTTGTCAGAGGGCAGAACTTGTGGCTGCATTGCCCAGCCCAAGCGACATGCACCAAAAGGCCTCACTTAGGCCAAAAACAACACACTAACTTAAAAAAATGCAATTAAAAGTCCAGAGCATTTTGGGTTGCCTTTGTCCCCTTCTGAACCTTTTGGGTGCTGTTGCCAGGCTTTCACCCACAGTTCAAGGAAGTAACTAGCAAAGGGCTTAAATGATGGCTTTCCCCTGCTCACGGCATGCCAGCAGGATCTGCAAGCCACCACTCCTCAGCTGCAACAGAAACCCAGGCACCAGAAGCACCAAAATGCTGCTACTGAAGCATGACAGGATGATCAGGGAATGTGCCGGGCTGGACTATGGGTCACTGGGAAGATCCCTCCTCCTCCAGCACCTGGGATGCTTTCCTGGCTGGGCAAAACCCATCCTGGGTCCCCCTAGATCCCACTACCCCTTCAACCCCCAGTGCTGTGCTTCACTGCCCCACCAGCCATGCAGCCATCTGCAAGCATGTGCGGGTGCATCTGCCTGGGCATGCTGCAAGGTGCTGCATCCTGCCCGGGAAGCGTGTGTGCGCGTGTGTGTGTGTATACTGGGAGGCCTGTTTGCATATGAAAGTGGCCGTATGCTCCGGAGAGCTGTATCATTTATTGTATGATCTTATCTGGCGCGTGCCTCAGCCGCCCTTTCCCACACTCTCCATGCTCTGCTGCCAAGGCCCCGGGCTTAGCCTGTCAGCACTACCCGAGCTCAGCAGGCAGGCAGTAATTCCCTGAATAAAGAAAACATTTTAAGGTTTGACAAGTCCAGCATTTGCATGTCTGTTTTCAGATAAATAACCATCTCAGGGGATTAAGCCCTTTTTTTTTTTCCCATCCAGCCCAAAGTATGAAAACATTCTTGACATAGTTGCCTGAAAAAAGGATTTCTATAGAGTAAAATACCTTGTGTCCTGTGTGAGTCCAGTGATTTGATTTGGGGGGAAGGAAAAAAAAAGAAAGGAAAAAAAGAAAGAAAAGAGACGCTCCAGTCCAATAGATTGTTGGTTTTAAAGTGGGGGAAACGTGCTAGCAAGCGCTGCAGATCCCAGGCGACGCACACACTGGGAAGGATTTGCATCCGTCTGTCACTGACCACCTCTTTGTGCTGCACCAGCAAAGCCTGTCAACTGGGCTCCCCGCAGGGCTTGGGCCGCGCTGGCTTGCAGCATCACTTGTGAGCTGAATGAATCCTTCCTGGCTCAGCAGCCCTGGTGAGGCAGGCAGCTGCCTGAGAAGGAGGGCTGGGAGGCCAGGGGGCCTCCCGGGGGCTCCAGGGCTCAGCTTGCTTGGCATGTGCCCTGACCTTGGGGCTTTGGCCACCCATGCCAGGCATGTCCTGGAGGAGCACTTGCTCACTGCATGGCTGAGGCAGGGGATGCGCTGCTGCAGGAAATCACCAGCCCCTGGAGGACTGGGAGCGGGTCATAGCAAAACAGCGTGGCCCGGTTAAGGGGGCTAAAGACTTATTTTATTTACTTGGAATAAACTGGATTTACAAAGGGCTAGTCACCCTTTGACTCCAA
>NW_009935611.1:0-5633 GCF_000696875.1 Nestor notabilis | reverse complement strand
GCTCTGGCGTGCAGCATCACTGGTGAGCTGAATGATTCCTTCCTGGCTCAGCAGCCCTGGTGAGGCAGGCAGCTGCCTGAGAAGGAGGGCTGGGAGGCCAGGGGGCCTCCCGGGGGCTCCAGGGCTCAGCTTGCTTGGCATGTGCCCTGACCTTGGGGCTTTGGCCACCCATGCCAGGCATGTCCTGGAGGAGCACTTGCTCACTGCATGGCTGAGGCAGGGGATGCGCTGCTGCAGGAAATCACCAGCCCCTGGAGGACTGGGAGCGGGTCATAGCAAAACAGCGTGGCCAGGTTAAGGGTGCTAAAGACTTATTTTATTTACTTGGAATAAACTGGATTTACAAAGGGCTAGTCACCCTTTGACTCCAAGGAGGAGGTCCCGCTTTGTCAGATTCGGGCTCCTCAGGATTTGGCCCTCTGGTGCACTATCAGGGGGCACTGTGAAAGGCCAGCCTTTGCCCTGGTACCACCTGGAAATGCTGCACTGGCAGCTGCCTTCAGAGTGTTCAAGCAAGAAGGTGAACATGGGAATTACACACACGCCAGCCTGGGGCCCAGGCTGATGATGAGCATACTTCACTCCTCCGGGATCTCTGTTGTGGTGCTGCTCAGCACACCCGGGATGCTCCCAGTGACACCAGCCACTGGCTCCCATCCTGCCACAGCTGTTGATGCAGCCTGGTATAGCTGTTTGTAATTCGTCAGGGTGCTTTGCGTTCCTTCCCCTGCCCCACCACGAGTACACTGGTTTTCTTCACAGCTAAACGAGGCTTTAAACTGGGGGATAATACAGCTTTAACACAGAGAGGCTTAAAAAGCAAAAGTGAATCATTTCTCAGTTCTCCTTCCCGTAATCTCTCCCAGTAACATTAATTATGAGTTTGTGCGGAGTGCCCCAAGGCAAGCGCTGCTTTCCCAGGACAATTAAAGTTACTTAATTATTAAAAACCATGTGCGCTGTTCCTGTGCATTCCCCAAAGCACCGTGAGGCAGGCAGGCTGCCGCGTCTCACACACTTTCTCAGAGCAGCAATTGAAGCATCTGTGGGAAAGTCTGCTCCTTTGTAATTCCTCCGGCATAATCTCCGCAAATCCCACCCCTGTCCCACACCCCAGAGGGTGAGTGATGCCGCAGCCAGGCCTCTGCCCACGGCCCTCACGTGTGGGACGGCAGCGGGATGGCAGTGGGGCAGATGGTGGGGTGCCAGGTTGCAGACAGGAGGAGTGCAGGGGGATGCCTGTGGATACACCTTTGGCTGGGTCAGATGCTGGTGTGGAGTTGCGGAGGATGCTGAGCTCTGCTGCCAGTGCTCCAGGCTCAGAGCAGAGTTGGCTAGCCTTATAGGCAGCTACCAGAAATAAACAGCTTGACAGAAGCCACACCAAGCCCTGCTGCCCTCCTGCCTCACTCCGCTTGCACCAGGCAGTGCATCCAGCACCTGCCGCCCAGATGCCCAGGACAGCCCCGGCGCGATGCAGGGGCAGGTCCGGCTTCTTTTTCTTCCTGACTCAAGATATTATTCAATCTGTCAGCGAAAAGCTCAGTCAATTCTTGCTCATAAAAGCTCAGGAGAGACGAAGGCACTGTGCAGCAAGGCAGCAGTGGCAGGCTGGGGAGGATTTCTGCCCAGCGGCTCAGAGCCAGAGCATGGCACATGGGAAGCAAAGCACAAGGGCACAACCCCATGCCCGACTCTTTGCATCTCAGGTGTCTCTTTGTGCTGAGATCAGCCTCATGGTCTGGTGTTCTGGTCTCTTCACCCCTTTCCCAAGCCAAGGATTGACAGCTTGCAGTGCATCAGGAGCTGAAATAACCTTGCTCCTGTGGGAGTGGTGCCAGCCCCTAGCTCCCCACTGGTGACAGTGGCAGGTCCTAGGCTGGCAGGGGAGCAGGGCAGCGGGGAGGGCATGAGCTGCTTGCTGGTGTGTCAGGCTGACTCAAGCATCAGTGGGCGCAGCTTTCCCCACCTCATGTGCTTTTGGCTGCTGCAAGAGCCTGTGGCAGAGGGTTCTGCAGCTGAGCAGTACCTGGTGAAGGCAAGGGCTTCCTCGTCTTTGCTTTGGATTTGTTCTCACTGTTATTTCACTGTTCCCAGTTTGTTGCTAGCTCTCCCTCCACCTGCCACTCTGGCTTCTGGGACCTTTATCATCTCCCTTCAGCTTTTCCAAGCTTGTAAGACCTGGACAACTGATCTTTCCTCACCATGCCTCCAAACTCTACTTCCAAGCATCCTTACGGTCCTTTAATCCTATTACATCCTTTATGAGGAAAAAGACCTTCACATAATACTCAAGAGGAGAAGGATCTCTTTAGTATTTGTCTATTCCTTCCATAATCATGCATTACGCTTGCTGTCCTGGCTTTCACCCAGCATTGCTGAAGGGGAGGTCAGTGATGTGCATGGCTAGTTAGGGCTGCTATCTGTGGGTTGTTGCTTTGCCTTTATCAATACTGAATTTCATCTGCCAGTTTACCAGCCTGAAGTTTAACACCATGAGCTCCTGCTCCGACTTTACAGTCTTTTAAGCAGTTGTTTTATCCCTGCAAGGTAAATGTCCCTCCAGTCCATTGCACGTTCAGGGAATTTTGGAGAGGTGATGAGGCATAACTTTTGGAAGTGCCACTGGTCCATGATGGGCACATTGCTCTGCTCCCCATGCTCGCTGACCTGACTGATTTGTGAGGCATGTCTTCCTTCTGCAAGGTGGTGTTGAGCCTTGCCCAAGCGCTGCATTGACCCAGACTGTTATAGATCACTTCTCCCAAATTGCCCATGACACCCCCTGACCCCTCTGACTATGGCTCGTGCCACCTTCCCCAGTCTGCCCCAGGCTGGCAGGAGCAGCTGGTTACCAGCCCCGTCTGGGCTGGCATTGCCTCGTCCCAGACATGTGCCACTCCACAGCTCCTCCCTTTGCTGGAAGACATCTCTAACAGGCCCCTGCCATGGGATGGGCCACCCGGCACAGCCCCGTAGGAAGGCTGCCATGGGGCATTGCCTGAGGATCCTCCCTGATCTTCAAACCACGCTTCAGCTTTTCTGCTGAGGCTTTGCCTTCCTTGGGTGCTCTGTTCATGCCTCCATCATCCACAACCTGCGCTGGCCAGCTGGCTGGTCCTGCTCCTGGCACATATGCAAACATGCTTATTTTCAGCTTTAGCAAGTTCTTCCTCAAACTTTTAAATCACCTTTATTGTGACTTTGCTTTTAACTTGCCAGTGTTTTGTTCTTTTCTGTTTCTCACGTTACAGCTCCACATCTACTTTTGAAGGCTGTCTCCATCACCTGTTAGCTTCTCCCTGCAACTGCTGGGTTCCTTTTAGGCCCTTCTCAAGTCACTAAATGAGCTGGGGGCTGCACAAGCCCCAGCTGCTGCTCAGAGTCACACTAGCAGAATAGGGTGGCTTGCCCCAAACACCCGGTAGTCCTCTCCCCTCCAAACGCCCAGCCACCCCTGACTTTTGCCCCACATACAGCAGAGGCTCCTTTCCCTCACACTACAAACTCAGGCACTTCTTTCCTTCCTGTGACAAAGCCAAACCCGAAACAAAGATTTTCTCCAGCGCTGCCAGCAGCTGGTTTGACTCCTTGAAGTAATCGCTGTAATTGACCCTTGCAGGCGCTGAGCGCCAAGGGAGCAGGGCCCTTCATCAGGCTGACAGGGTGTGAAAACCATCAGCTCTTTTGCTGGGCTGGCTCCAGGCCCCATCAGGCTGTGCCGGGCTGCCTTCGAGCCCCACAGCCATCTTCAACCCTTGGTCTTGGTTGGGGTGGGGTGGCTGGATGGGGGATGCAGGTAGGGACGAGGAGAGTGGTGCCCTCATCCTCCCAGGCATCCCCATGGCACGTGGGGAGTGGGGCTGGAGCACTTTCAAAGACAACCAGCTTTCACCCCAAACCTGACAAGTTTTGGTTAGCAGTTCCCGGGACTCCCAGGTCACGGGTATGGACCCAGCTCAGCACTGTGGCTCTGGACTACCAGCAGCATCGCAGTGTGCATCACTGTGCACCATCCCTTCAGTGCAACCCACATCCCAGTCCAGGGTTACTGCTGTTCACCATCCAGGGTAAGGAGCCTCTAAGTGGCTTTTCCTTAGGCAAGGGAAATCTTCAAGGCCTAGAGCTGATAGCAGAGGTGACAACCCCAGTGGGGATGCAGGGGCTGGCCTCTCCTTGCCTCTGCCTCCAGCACCTCCTCTGCAGGCTCAAGGTAAGGAATGAGCTTGTGCTTCTGTGGGAGTGATGGTAAATGAGGACATGGAGATGCGGCACATGGGACACTTATCCCTCACCAGCCCATGCCAGCTCATCCCTCTCACATGTGGCTCAGGCCCCAGCAAGTGATGAGGTTATTTTCTGGCTGCTGCCACTCCCCGCAGTCTGCCGACTGCCACTCCCGCCAGGAGCTGCTCCAGACCCTCACAATGCCAGTGACCATTTCAGTCCCATTTGTCTTCCTGGCAGTTTTGTAGTTCCCTTCTGCAGTTGTCTTCCTCTGACTCAGCTGTGCGCATGTAGGAAGCACATTGCCTGGCTGCCCACCCTCACAGACAGCCCTGGGGGACCAAGGCAGTGGCTCCTGGCCCCACGCCAGCCTCCACATCTCACTTTCCTGGCTGGGGAAACACATTTTGCAAACAAATGCTCCTTTTTTTTGTCCAAGTCACTGATGAAAGTAGACCAATGTCCTGCCCCAGCCCCCCAAGAACAACTGGCCACCCTTGCTCACTCCTGTCCCTCCCTGTGCTACAGCTTCTGGGCTGGATTCTCACACCTCCTTTTCAAAGAGCATCTTCCCACGGCATGAGCAGCACTGCCATGCATTGCAGGGGGCAGCAATCAACTAGTGCTGCCAGGTCTAAAAATGATGTTTTAGAAGCAGATCTCAGATTAACATAATAGAACTCTTTATCCCTGTCTGCCCTTCAGTCTTATTTTCCATTTACACCTCCTCCTTTAACCACCTTTCTTCCAAAAGGTGTTGAACATGTTGACACGAGTGAGAGTAATTTAAGTAACCGTCACAATGTGGGCTGGGATTTCATGGGGTTATGGCTTTCTCCCACCCCCCACCCCATATCTCACGAACACACAAGATTTGGGATCCCTGGCTGCTGCATGACCGTGGGAAGGCAGTGGGAGGAAGGCTCCAGGTGGGACCTGCCTTTGCTGACCTGCAAGTGTGTCTCCTTCCGGGACAGCACCAGCAAACCGAGTCAGCAGGGCCAGCTCGGCGACTTCGGTGCCTGCTTTCCCCTTCTGCAAGCAGCTCATGGCTGTTATCCCTCTGCCTGTCCGAGTTGGAAGTCATGGACCTCTGCAAACCTCTGTGTGTCTCAGATTCCTGTGTCAGCAGCATTGACTGTGGTGCCATGTTTGGTACCCAGCATCCAAAGGCAGATATATGTGTGCTTCCCCTGGCTGCCAACCACCAGGGAAAGGCTGTCGTGCACCAAGGGTGCTGGTCTGGTCTTCTGCTGTGACTGCGGGACAGATCTGCTCTCTCTATCCTCCAGAGGCCGTTTGCTTTATGATCTGTGAACATCAGGAAGAAATGAAATAGCAGCGGAGAATTCCCTTCAGCAAAGCTTTGATGGTGAAAAATGTGCTGTTGGGTTGTCTGTTTCACA
>NW_009935610.1:6089-17767 GCF_000696875.1 Nestor notabilis | reverse complement strand
CCAAACAAAAAACACCACAACTTTTCGGTTAAGCAATGCTATATATAGGTTGATTACCTTAGGAGTGGGTTAAGAGTTCCAAAAGCAGTGCCAACTTCCAGCTGCAGCCTCCATCTGCACATCCAGGAGACCAGTGACCTCTGCTGGAACAGGGGGGATTGTATCACAACGCTCCAGGCTCCGGTATCACCCTTTGTCCCTCTGCTATAATGATAAATCACGAACCCTCCCTTTTTTTAGCCCTCTCCTGTTTATTTTGGAGAAAATTCACCAGTACAACCGCAGTTCAAATCTGACATTCTGTGAAACACTTGAGCAGAATCTTTGACAAAGTTTTAAGTAAATGTTTAACAAGTAAACATAGAAAGTTTTGAAAATTATTTAGAGAAATGGTACGGTGACAATATGGAATGAGTAGTTTTCCTGAACTGGAGCTGTGAACATAATCATATGCTGTTTTCAGCTTCCACATACATATGATTATTCCTTCTTCTCTCACTTACTTCTACAGTAATTGAAAGAGTGGAGGTGCTTGGCATTGCAGACATTAGCTGTCATTTCTGCTCTGTCTACAGAGATAGGATGACAGAGTACCCTGGGTCAGAAAATGGACCATTAACAGGAAGAAAGAGGAAGGATGCAAAGGAAATCCAATTCCCCTGTGCACTGCAAACCTGGCTCTGCCTCCATGTAAAGTACTCCAGTAGTGGTTTATACAACCAAAGAAAAAGGTCTCATGTAGGAGGCCCAAGACCCATGAGAGGAGTTTATTGAAATCAACTCACAGTCCACATTCAGAATGCACAGCCCTCTTGAGAATGGCGTTTATCACTTAATGCCTGAATGTCTACATTAGGGTATTTCTGATCAACACAAGCAAATCAGTATCTTTCTCCAGTTACGGAAACCAAAGCTTCCTCTGATGACCAAGCAGTTATGACTCAATAAATGAATAAAATAATTCCTACTGGGCATCAATTAGCATAATTTATGAAAGCTATAGTACCTCATTTCCAAAAGGTACAAAAGCCCCATTCTATGCCAACAGAAACTCTGGCTGATGAACACAGATGAAATCCAAGTCACTTAAGCGTACTAAATTCTACTTACAAGCATTTAAGCACCAATACTGCAGAACACCGCATAAAAAAAAAACCTATACAGTTTTGGACAATTCACTAACAACCAGCAAAAGGAATAAGTGACACAGGTTTTTTTTTTCCCGGTACAGGAACATAATGCTCATCCTCACAGCAGACAGTTTTTACTTAGGATTTAAAGGACCTAGAAAAGCAGCATGCCGCTTATCAGTAATGCTATATAACAATTTAAATAGGGAGTAATGATATCGTATCCAATCAAAAATGCTGAGGGACTTTAAAATAGCTAAATGTATTTGCACAAACTGGTATTTAGCTGGAGAAGACTAGCATATCAATGCTTTTTGGGAAATACACTGAACTCTAAGGAAAGCAATAATGAATTTGCTTCTGAAGATCTCCTAAAAAAAAAAAAAAAAAAGTTACCAGAACACTACAAATGATTCCGTGTGAGTCACTAACAGACTGATTCAACAACTAAAAGGGAAAAATACTGTCAGCTTGCAAAGTTGCTTCTTAGGGTATTTTGAAGTCTTAGTAGTGAAAATGGGGAAATTACTTTCCTTTGGGTACCAGCCCGATTCTCCTCTAAACAAGTAAAGGAAGCTATGTAGCCCAAAGCAGGACTACATACAGAGCACTTATCTTCCATGCCCAGGGGAGTACAGTGGCCCACTATTTCCAGACACACAGTAATAAAAACAGGATTCAGAACAATTAGCAAATGGCACTGTTCTGTCTACTTTGTAACACTACTTCAAGTTGTAAAGGGTATCTTTTAACCTTCAGTGTGTGTTGAGTGCTCCTTCAAGGAGCTATTAGGATCATTCTTGCATTCTTCTTGCCCATCTTGGATGGCCAAGCTCTGACACCAGTTACTTCATTTTTGAGTGTCACCTAAACACACAGGCATCCACCTTCAACGCCACATTATACTGGGGATCTTGACATAGGAGATACTCAAAAAGACCCATTCAAACACACATATTAGATTTTCTTTTATCAAATGACTATACAGAGATTCTCAGCATTTCGCCTGGTGCCTGAGTAACGTGCCCACCATTATCCTATACATTAAAGCACTATCTTCAGTGAAAACAAATAAACTGCACATACACTGAAAAGATGCTTGACCTGGCACAGCACCTCACCCTTTGCAGGCTGTGTTTTTTAGCTTACTCCTAACATGCAGGTACACCGCACCATACACATTCAGCAGTATGTGTCAGACCCCCTATATGAGCATAGTGTCTCTCTCATGTTTGCACAGTAGGACCAATGCTTTCTAAAAATACTGGACTCACTTGCACATGTACGCTGGACAGTTAAGACTGCAAAGGTGCTGCATCTATGGCAACCTGGTCAGAATTATTTCCTCCGAGCAAATATAGCAAAGCCCCAAATTCTACTCAAAATATATCATGAGGACTAGGGTAGTGGTGGGGGAAACACCAACAAAAAAAGCCACCCAAACCCTAACAAAAACACAGGACTTTTCCCAGGGAATCCCAGAGAAACAGCAATCCCTCCTCACAAATGATCTTTGGAGACAAAATCCAACTCTTCAGGCTCAACCATAAACCTATTTTGTTCACTATGTAATTTCTAACATCTACAGCAAATTAAGCATGAATTTAACAGCCTGCTTTAACCAAGCAGCCCTGATTCAATTTCATTCTTTGTGCTGAATGAAACAACTGCTGTTGGGGAAAAAAGCAGCTGGTGAGTCATCAAGGACTGCATCATAACATGTATTAGGGGAATGGAGAGAAACAAAAGGTTTCTTAGGCAACCTTTATTCTGCAACTTCCTCACATTTAAGCATCTGAGTTCTAGTATTTTTTTAACAAAGGAAATAATGCTGTTTTTTTTTAAATATACAGTTTCTGTCACTTTAAACTTCCGAACCAATTACAATGATGGTGCTTATTTTATATACTCCCTCTCATGCAGATATTTTTACTGATACTTTTCATAAAGAGCAGGAAATAAAGAAAAACTAGACTAGTTGAATGTGGCTGTACTTCAGAGACCAGTTTCCTAAATGCTGTGAAGTATTTGCTCCATAAGAAACATTACGTTGCTGCACGTAACTATTATTCTAACTGCATTAATTTTATAGTTGGTGAAGTCACATGACATTACTAGATGGCTAATTTGGGTTTGTAACCTAGCAGTATTTTTAGACAACTGACTATAAAGCACTGAATGTTAAAGTTGTAAAGTTTTGAGTACGTATATCTTCCACTGTAAAAGAGTGTATCAGCCTCTCTGTTCCCTCCTTTTTCCATCCCCCAAATCCCAACTAGGAGTGTTGCTTTAATGGGTTCATGCCTTTTGCTGTTGGAAAACAATGGAGAAAATTAATAGTTTCATCTGCAGCTTGCTGCTACTTACAGCTTGGAGACATTTCCTAATACCTTCTCATTTTGTCCTTCTCTTTGAAAAATAAACATATCAAGAAAAGGAAGCCATCTGTTGTAGGTAAAAAACATAGCTTAGATTAATAAAGAGACACAAGACAAAACCCACTAATTACAAAGTGCTGTGCTCCCTCACATTCACTATTGAGATTGGGAAAGTCAGGGACTTGGAGCACCAGAAAGGAGGCTCCAAGGACTGCTGACTGAGCAGTTGCACAGTACACATGAAACTTTCTGCCCAACCCTCTGGACAGCAGCAATCTGCCTTCTGGGAAGGGAATCTATGGCCAAATGAGTCTAACACTGCTGGCAAATCCCTGTCTTCCTGTGAGCTGGGGATTTCTTGGGAGGAAATCTCTCTGAAGGTACTCAGAGCCAGAGGATCAAAGGACCAATGATCAAAGGACCAGGACAGGAGATGCTAGGAAGCGGGATGCACCCAAGAGCATGCTTATCCACTAGTATGCATTCAACTAGAACTTATCTATTTTATCTGTATGAATTATTTTAATAATCAGGATATTTTTAATTCAACAAGTAGTATTCAGGAATACACTGTTATCTGTGCAAATACTTGTTCGAACAACCTTCATTTATACTTCATCAATGCTGAAATTCTCTTCATCCTGCCAAAATGCTGAATTGTCCAATCCTTACATAAACAGCATATGTATTGAAAGCTTCTTAAAAAATAAAAGCAAAGAGCTAAGGACAAAGAAAACCAAACCAAACCCCTCAAAACAAAAACACCCCCCTAGACTCCATACTTTCCCCACAGGTGCAATCATAAGACCTCAGGATAATAAAGGATAAATGTAAGTAGCTCTGGAAGTCTGACCCACAGTCAAATGTTCTTTTCATTAACAGTATGCAAAGCATAATAAATACATTTGGCCCAAATCAACAGAATATTTAAAAACGCACTTGGAATCTTTTACTTGATTACAGCTAATTTCTAAAATCTAGCTTAATACTGTCAGGTTTGCTAGCAAGTTTTTTTGGGGGTTTTTTTGAAACAGTTATTTCATATTCTTTGAATTTACTGCTGTACTTCAGCTTTCTATGCAATTTGGATCATGAGGAATGTTTTCATAGAATGAAGTAGGTTGGAAAAATCTCCAAGATCATCAAGTCCAACCTTTACCCCAGGATGTGACAAGACCATCACTAAATCGTTATCACTGAGGGCATCATCTACACTGTTTTTGAACGCTTCCAGGGATGGTGATTCCACTGCTGCCCTGGGCAGCCTGTTCCAATGCCTGATCACCCTTCTGGTGAAGAAATTTTTCCTAATATCCAATCCAAACCTCCCCTGGTGCAACTTGAGGCCATTAAAATGTCTTCTATTTTAACAGTTACCTGAATCACTAACCAGTCAAGCCACAAAATGCTGACTCCCTCCATTGTAATTTCCATCTTAGAGGAGGAATTCAGTTATAAGCAAGAGAAATATTTCTGTAATACAAGATCATAGACTACTACAAGAACAACCACCAGTTTACAGTTTTTAAAGCCTAGATCGTTTTCAGAACTGCATGTCTGAGTTTTCAAAACCAGGAAGCACCACGTATATATAGAGAGAAATCAACTAAGAAACAAAACAAAAAAGCTGTCACTGTCCAACTGTCCACAGGAACCATGTCTAGTCACGTTTTCAGTAAGTCAGTCAGCTAGCTGGGGGTCATGTCATTATTTAGTTTCTGTAGAAAAAACACAAGTACAAAAATAGTATCAAAAAGCAACATACCTTTTTTTATTTTAAAATACATCACTATAAAATATAAATGTTACAGCACGTAAGACTTCTAGTATCTTTAGAAGAATAATATGAACATTTTATATATGCTTCTCTAGCTTTTAAACAAGTACTTCCTTCGCTTAGCAGTACGTGAAAGCCAGCAACTTTTCTGCAGTATGCTGTTAATTCAAAATATAGTTAACTTTTTTATTTTAATTCTGGAGTATATTTCAACTATGATAGAATCTCTTTTTGAAATATTTGGATGAAAGTAAATCATTATAAATATACATGTTAAACTTCAAGATTTTAATAAAGTATTAGCTAAAAAAAAAACAACTGAATGCACGTCAAACCAGTGATACAGGACTTATTCAGGACAGGGATGATAAAAAGACAAATAAAAGTATTTCATGACAGAATAAAATTTTCAACTTATTAATTAACTAAATTATTTTTAAAACTGTACCAAACATTATCAGAAGGGGAAAAAGGCAATGAATCCCATTATCAGAAGGGGAAAAAGGCAATGAATCCATTTGCTGTGGGTTTAAGTCAATTAGCAATGACTACAGACAGCCACAGAATCCAACCCTAGATAATGTGTGATCTACATTTCTAATGTAGTGCTAAATTAGCAGCTCTGCTTTCTAAGGACTACTTGAAAGCTTTGGGCTGAGGTTTGTTTTGTTGTTGGTGGTTGTTTTTTGCTTTGTTTGCTTTTCTGGGGAGAGGGGTATTTAAATAGAACTATTAGGTTGCAATAAGGAAATAAATCAGAATTCCACAATATATTCTTCTGACAGATAACAAATTTTTTCCTTCCTCTTCTATTTGAATGATATAATTTACACAACAGGCACCAGACAATTGCAGTGAGGTTCTCACTAAATATTCAAAGCAATGCAAAAATCTGAGTAGAAAGCACAAGCTGGTCAACACCAAGAACATTAAGAGAGCATCTGCTTTTAGCAACTTCCTGGAAGTAGACACTGTAGTTGTCTTCTCAAGCCTACGCTAACTCAAACAAGATTGTTTACAATTATTATTTCAACCATTAATACTTAGCTAGCATGAGGGGAGCACCTCAGCCCCCCAAAAAAATTTACATTACAACTTAAAAGTAGTTAAGAGAATGTTATTGGTCTGTATTTCTATCATTTCTCGGTTACTTTTAACAAGTCATATAAACAATTGAAGTTTCATTGACTTGTGGGAGAGCCAGAGCATGCAAAATTTATTAGATAGATTAGTTTAGAATTAAACATTTATTAAAATTCTCCTGATAAAGGTTATTGTAAGATAAGACTGTTCTTATGATCAGAAGTTTACATAGCAAGAGTATTATCACTAGCACACCATTACCATAAAATATTTAAGAAACAATTTAGTAAATTATATTAAAAAGATGATTTACCTAAGAGAAGTTATTGGGGGAAATAAAAGAGCCAGATAAAAGCTGCATTGAAATAATAAATATTTCAATTTAAAAATTAGTCAATCGAATTAGATTTATTTTCATATAGATTCTACTGAATTCACCGATCTTATCACAGATTTTAATCAGAGAACCTTCTACAGAAAAGACTGCACACAACAGCACTTAAGAAAGGATTTCACTGTTTTTTAAGAGGCAATGACTTCCTTAAGTGAAAACTCATGGAAGTTTTAGCCAAGACTATTTCCTCTAGCTAAAATTCAAAAAGAACAAAAGCTAATATTCTCACATCTTAAAAAAAAAAAAAAAAAAAAAAAAAAAAGGTACTATTTCAGAGGTAGGGAGAGAATTCCATCCCCCTTCATACACACAATTTAAAGCTTTTAATTGAAAGCAAAACACAAGCCTCTAAGCTACATCAAAACTGGATTGTCAGTCAGTCCAATGCAGAGCCACACAAGACCTCTGAAAAGGAGCATGATGGAATCTTTCTTTTTATGTATCATTTCATCTGAATTTGAGAAACTGACTAATAGACAAAAAGAGAGCAAGTAATTTTGTCCTTCTATCCTAGGAAGAGATAGATCCTAAGACAACCTCCTAGAGACTCAGAATTGGGCACCTTATGTACAGGATGTAACAAGATGTAACACAGTAAATTTAGAAAGCTCTTCTACCTGTGTTATTGCACTGACGCAGTAGATGAAAGGCTAACCAGAGGGGAAATATTCAGTAGTCACTTGTACCAGAATTCAGCAGTCATTTGTACCAGAATTACAAGTAATCTGTCCAAAAGATATTTAGGGCATTTGCCTTTGAACAAACTAAAAGTAGTAACTCTATATTATTTGAAAGTTTACAGAAATGCAAAAACCTAGGAAAGGACAAAGTGCTTTGCTGTAATTTTGAAGATTATTCTTTAAATACAACCGTACTTCTCCAGTTCTCTTATTACGTAAAATGGCAAAACAGCAAATAGCTACGTCTTACCCTCACCTTGTAAGGGAGTTCAAGTTTCTAAATAGTCAATAATAGGTATACGTATTATTTGAAATATAATGTAGGTTTTAACCTTTTGAAAATGCAATTGTGGACCAACTGCAACTTTGGAGACCCTGAAGAATCTTCTCAAAAAATCACCCTGGAAAAACGGGTTCTTGTGTATGTGTGCACACGTGTGCATTAAAAAAAGTAAGGAAAAAAAAACCATTCAGGTTGGAAATCAGAAGAGAACTTCCCAGTCTTCTCACTCTTATCTTTCTTAAAACCAAAGAAAGAATAAGTAAGGATAAATCACCTTTCTAGTTTTGGATGCATACCATATCTACACTTTTCTAGTAATAAGTAGTCAAGGCACACCTGACATTATGTCACACTTCATGTCAGTTTTCCCTGGTAGTGACCAACAGACTGGCCTTTTATTACTGGAAGTAAGTCACATCAAAAACAAACAAAACATTTGTACAAAGACAAGAGCATGTGTACAAGTTACTTAAAATTGCATTCACCAGAGCTGATGATAGAAAAAGAAGTTTCAGATTTCTGAAAAATTCTGAAGTTTCTGAACAATTCAGTTCAGAAAAAGAATGCTAGAAAACCATTCTTTTTAAAAGCAAGTTGTATATAAGACTAAGGCCAGCTTTAGTAACTGCTGCACACTCTGGGCAAAATCTTTTCAGATCTTTGCAACTCCTAGATCATCAGGAGTCTCTACATAAAGAAAGATACAAGGAATAAAGCTTAGAAGTAAAATATTGATGCCAGGAGAGTCAGGATTTCATGTGATGTTTTTGGAATGAGTTAAACCAAAACTGCACATCTCCTATAAAGATAATATAGCTAATGAAATTATTTGGAAGGTACAGTAGTATTTTGGAGTTATTTTGTAGAAAACAGGGCTCAGTCTTTCCTCTCCCAACTATATTTCTCTTTTGGTAATAGTTCTAATGTTTAAAAAATAATTTAAAAAAAAAAAAAAATCTATCATTTGAATCAAACCAATGTTTTAAAGAAAATGTGAATTTTGGTCCCTGAAGTCTATAAAACCTCTGTAGGAGCTCAGGCAGCTTTCACAGGCCATAAGCACCAACTAATAAATTCTCGAACTAATCATCTTAAACATATACCTCAATCTCTCCACAAAAGGCTCTGCAGTATTTTCTTCACTAACATATTCTAGCACCTGAGTTCTAAGAATCCAGATGACCCAAATATCTCAAACCCTCATTTTCACCTCCCAACCTTCCCATGTCCCTTTTTTATCTACCCCTTTCCTACTCCGCCCTTCAAGGGCTGAACTCTGCATCTTTATCCAACACCACTGTAAGGGCATTTCTTTAATGAAAGACACACACAAGCTGATCTCAGTTCCATTGTTTATTCTTTTTTTCCAACGTTATCTGATACTCTTACGTACATAAAGTGAGTATTTCTATGAACACCCAGATTGACGTTAATCCACTGGTTCATATTTGTTTAAAAATTATAAAAATAGACTTTTACTAAAATTAAATGTACATGTGCATATGTAAGCATACACACCTCCATATATACATATATGTATTCATACATATCGCAAATTAAATTTCAAGTTGTTAGCTAAAAATAGATTTAAAGTTTATTGTTACAAGTTCACATCTAGCTTCAGAATACTTTACCTATCACTATTTCAAATAACTGAACTTCAGTTTAATTAACAGCTCGGACTGGGTACTCACCTGCTCAGTAAGTTCTCTGACGTTTGTTAGATTCTTCTGAAGGCGAGTCTGCCAACCTTACTTTAAGCCTGACACCATTCACAATCTTCCCATGTAATGCAGTTATGGCATCACTGGCACTTGCTCTGTCTGCAAATTTTGCATAGCCCACGTTTTTTCCAGCCACAAGGTAAACTTTTATCAGCTGTCCAAAACGACTAGGTGGGGAAAAGAAAAAGGAAAGAAAAAGATAATTTACAGGTTACCCAGGTTTTCCTGCACCACAGATAGCTATTATCCAATCTGAAGCATGTATGATTTTGTGGCTGCAAAAACTATATTCTCATATGTATGCTATATTTTCTTGTGCTGCCTTCTTCCACACCTCCCAGTTTTCATATTACTTTCTCTAGAATTCCAGCCAGGAATAGAAATAAAACCTAAATTTCATAGGCAATGTTTTCTAACGAATATTACAATGGAACCACAAGCACCAGTGATTTCTCACTAATCATTAGTCAATAATCATACTTCCCATCAATAATACCATCAATAACTCCTAATCAATACCATACTCCCCAAAGACTAAATGACACTCAAAAACCCCACAAAACCAAGACAAAAAAACACAAAGTAGAAGATAATCTAAAGGCTAAACTTGCATCTCACTTAAATGAACTTGTTCAGTTATGACTCATCATTGAAAATCTCACTGAAATGACTCAGAAAGCAAGTGCCAAAGTGTTATGGAAAAACCCAGATTTCCAAGTCCTGAGGAGACTCCAAGACAGGAATTTCCTCTTTCTTTTCCTCTCCTGGTGCTTCAAAAATATTTTGGCTTTCCAAGATTTATTGAAAATGACAGCTATAAGAAGAGGGAAATATCTTTTTCTTCAATAGTATACCAAAAATAAATCATACATAATACTGGTGAACAGTTGAACTGAAGATCTGTTTTAAAGATGGCAAAGGCTGTCTCTGAATTCTTTGCTCCTCACAGGTGGATAGTGTAAAAGGACAGTTGTAATAGTGTCAAGATGTGAACCATCAAAATGTCTCAGGATATATCAGAAAAAAACACCTCCCTATATTTACTCCGCTAAGTTACTGTGGAAATCTATCAAAATACTTAAAATTCCTTAGAGAAATGTGTACGAGAAAAGGCCAAATAAATTAGGCTGTAAGAACTGAAAGTACTACATCTTTCGGTTAAGAAAAAACAAACAAACAAACAAAAAAACAACCTTAGAGACAAGACATTTTACTTCAGACTATTAATCACTATTATAAACCAATAATAAAGCTGCTGTACTGATAATATTGCATTCACACTGAATTCCCTTATACATTTGTTTCAAAAAGTTACCTGTTGATCACTTACTACTTACTGACTGACCACTGTGCACTCTTTTCTGGAAGGAGCTTTCATGATGAAAAGCTTTTTACTTTCAACACATTTTAAATATTTCATGGGTTTGGGTGTTTTTTTAATTAGAGAACACTTATTTGTAAATGGATTCTTACCAGAACACATCCTCCAATACATTTATAGGTAAAGGATGGGGATGAAAAAGTATGAAAAGCCTTTCCTTCACAGAAGTGTCAGGTGGAACTTTTTTTTTGGGTGGTGGAAGTATGGCATCTGTCTGGGGCTGAAGTAACTGTGAGCCAGAAGCTCCTCCAAATACCTGCTGAAACAGGTAGAAAAAATGCAAGTATAAATTAACTAATGGGGCAGAGGGACAGGGGAGAAGAAGGGAAGTCATTTTGCCCTATTTACAACTTTTTTCCCCCCCATCACAGGACATAAGCAGGCTCTACCAGATCTCATCTCCATTTCTTTACTTTGGTTATTTCATTAAATTGCACAATAAACCCAAGTGAGGTCAGACATCTTTACAGGGAATAAAAGGTAGGTCTTAAAAATGTAGCATCTAAACCAGTTATAGACGACAGTGAGCAGTGAGTGATCTGTATTGACATATCTGAAGTTTCTTACAACAATTCAGAAGAATATGAACAGTATCCATTATATTAACTTACAGGAGGTGTCCTATATTGCTGAACTGCATTGTTATTCCGCAACACTGATGACACATGTGCAGTTACCAGCTGTGTTGCCATTTTTCTGATGAGGCTGCAAGCAGAAGTGATAATAAACTGTTCAAAGAGTAAGCTAAATTACAGAACAATTCAGCAAGAGCAAACAAGTTTTAATGCACATCTAAAAGTATTCCTGGAAATCTATAGATTCATGCAGATAAGGGGGGGGGGGGGGGG
>NW_009935610.1:0-6076 GCF_000696875.1 Nestor notabilis | reverse complement strand
GGGGAAGGTCAAGCCAGGCTTTCATGACACTCCAGCCATGACCTGAAAGCATGCACGCTAGCTGCAACTCACTGAAAACACACATTTCTACGTAAAATGATACAAAACTCTTCTTTGCTTTTTTTAATACCTGGGGGGGAGGAGAAGGATGGAGAGAAACAAAAGAAAAAACCCCACACTCTGCAGAGCCCACATTTTGTGAAAGGTACCTAAAAGGCAGAAGGGACAGCAAAAATTTCACCTGTTTCCATAAAAAGCAGAGAGATTCAATTCAGAAGTCAGAATATTATCACAGGAAGTTTACTTCCAGCTCCCATTTTCCAGTGATTTTTCTTTACTTTGACACAGAATAAGAAAGATTACTCGCCCTTTTTGCGTAGGTTCACAGCCCATGTTGTAGGGCCATGAAATAGTAGGAATTATTGAAGAACAAAGGTTGCAAGGAATATTTATTTTTGGTTAGATCAGACGTGCACTTCTGAACTGAATCTCCCCATTGTTCCTCCTTACTTTCCTCATTCATGTCCCAGAATAAGTTTGACAAACTAGATTCCTTTAGGATGAAACTAACCCAAAACATTCACTGCAGGAGCATACCTAAGCTGCTCCAACTTGTAATGGGCATTCAAATCACAGGAACAGGTAAGAGACAGTCAAAGTAAAACATGACAATCCCCATACAGCTGGCTCTGATAGATCTGATAGATCCTCAGCACCCAACAGTTCTACTCTACATATGTGCTTCACAAGGCTACTGTTTGCAGTCCTGCAAGCATGAACAAGAGATCAAGCACACGAATCTGGTTTTTAACACAAAAGCCTCATCAAAAAAATCATCCCAGCCTTGTTACATATTACAGACATTTACAAAGATTCTTGCCAGAATTTTGCAATGTATCTTAAAAATACAGTTTAATCTTTTCTTTACCAAAAACTAGTAAGTTTCAAAGGCTTATTCTAAACCATTAAATGACAAAACCAAACCACCTACATTTCAGAAAATACTATCTACAAGTATGAAACAAGATCACAGTGACACTGCTGTTGCTTTTTAAGATTAAAAGGTCATGTATTTATTTTAAATTTTGCTCTCCAGAACACAACTTGCAACTTTGTATCTCTATGTATTGGTACTTACTCTGAGCTATCACTCCCATCTTCTAGGAAAAGGACAGTTAATCGATTTCCAGGAGGATACTCAAAACCATGTAATTTATACTTGGCATATATAGCGGATGCAGCAGTACTGTACTGAATCACAGCGTACCCTAAAATACAGTGTACACAGTTCCAGTATGATATGGGTAAATCCTAAGGACAAACTAAACTCATACAAAGCAATATGATTAAACTGCACATTAGTCATGGACAATCCAAAATTCGTAAGTCTTTTTTACCACACACAACATTAATCAGTAGTATTCGTAAAGAAAACTTCAATGACAAATCAGCTATACTTATGCTAACTTGAAAAGCTGGTAATAAAGCAACAAAAGCAAAACCATGTCTTCTTCCTTAACCCCAAGTTAGAAACAAATGCACGTAGTTTCATTTTAAAATTAAATTATCCCATCAACAATTAATTTTACATTTTAACTCTGTGAAGCAATTTGATTTCAAGTTTCTTGGAGGAGATATCTTCCACATTCTTCTCAGCAACAGCAAAACAATAAGACTGAAACAAAAACAATCCTTCCAAGACAAAACATGGTTTATTTTTATTTAATCCAGTTTATTCATGTCAGCTTCTACACAGACACATACCTCTCTCAAGATGAAAACTCAAAAGATCTGTTTAGAAAACATTTAAACTACATGTCTAATATTTTGAAACTTTTTCTCCATTTATTTGGCCCCGAACTATAAACTTAATGTAACAAAAAAACACTTCTCATAGGTTTGATTCTGTCCTTCTTGAGATTCTATCATCCGAAAATAAAGGTATTGAAGGCTATCTGTAAACAGGGGTTCAAACAAAACTGAATTTCTGGTTTTACGCATCAGTGATAGCAGCAACCACTGATACATAAAACATTCTTTCCAACAACTGCATTGTATTTTGCAATACTAATGAACTGAAGTTCAACTAAGAGGCATTCCTTTAACTCAAAATAAAAAAATCTTTTTGTTCTTTTACTTACCACTGTTGGTATGAGGATCTCTCTGAACATCACAATATTCCAGTCCTGGAACTAGATCAAAGAGGGCAAACAGCTGCTCTTGGATAAAGGGAAGCCGTGATACCACCGACAGACGTTTGGAGACTGACTCTTGAATTCTGCTCTCTTTTTCAAAACAACAAAACTCTGCGTGCCCACCTCAAGAATCAAAATAAAATAAAAATAATGTCAGTCATCACACCAGCATGCCTTCATTTCATACATACTTTTCATTCACCTTTTAAGCCAATTATATACTAAAGGTAATGTGTTTATTTCTCCAACACAGGTCACAAAATAATTGACCAACTAGAGCAAACCAAGCCATAAAAATACAGAAATGAAATGTCTGGCTTGTTTCTAACTCTAACATCCAATCTACTATATAAGTGCTGACATAAGCCTCCATTACCTTCTCTTATTGCAAACTGCATTCTCATTTTGTGACCGTACTCAAGACCACAGATCGTTTTCAGTATAAAAAAAAATTACTTACAAAATGGAAGTGTATTTCCTCTTGGCTCTTGCCTCATATTATTACTATAATAATCATGTTCAATAGACTCAGATGACTTATTTTTAGGTTCAGCCAAAATGGCCCTGTAGCCTGAAAGGAACAACCACACATATAGCAACACCTTAGTACATCCGAATTATCTGACCAGATCCACATTTTCTAAGTACTGTATACTTAGAAACACATTTTCAGCAATCCCAGTAAATGCTGGCTTTAGGAAAATAACTAATCTGTAACTTAAAGTCTGCCATGATAATTGTTAACAACTTCCACGTGTAACTAGATTAATTCTAAGTTAAGTACAATAGAGCCTACTTGCTGTGAGAGTGACTGAGCACTGTCACAGGTTGCCCAGAGATGTGGAGCCTCCATCCTTGGAGATATTCAAAAGGTATCTGAACATGGTCCTGGGCAACCATGGTGTCCAAGTGGCCCTGCTTGAGCAAAGGCGTTAGGCAACGTGACCCCCAAAGTCCCTTCCAATTTCAGCTTCTGTGATGCCTGCCAGGATTCACAGATGCTCTAAAGGCAGTCACCTGAACTTAGGTACTGTAACTGCAGTTTACATATGTATGCACTGATCTATGTTTTATTTTTATGAAAGAACTAGGTATTACTCTCAGGCTATCAACCAATTTCATTTTAACGTCACAGCAAAAAAGGATTTAAATGCTAAGTAATCTCAGACTCACAGTCCTATGTGAAAATTGTCACAAATATAAATTATGTAGAACCACTTATGACATATATGATATAGAACCACCATGTATGATGTTGGGGGGGAGGGGGAGATCAAACACACACACATGCCAAGTCACTTCATATTTTGATTACGCAAACATTGAACAGGAGGTTGGACTGGAAGGCTTCTGGGCTTCCCCCAAAGCCTTGCTTCTCCTGGATAAGTTCCCCCTGTCTTTCCTCACAATTTATGTGCTTCAGCCCCTAATCACCTTGGTGGCCTTCCACCAAACTCACTAAATTCATTAACATCTTTTTGGTGCTAGAGCATAAATGACAGATGGCTGGTTATAAAGCATACAAAGTCTTCCATTGTATAAAAGATTAATCATGATATTAAATGAAAAAAAAAAACAAAAAAAAACAAAAAAAACCAAAAAAACACCACAAACTCTGATTAGGATGAATTTGATCTTAAATGTAATCACAACCGCATCTCCATGGATTATCCACTATATTTTATATATAAATTCATTTTCTATCAAATACATTTGATTAAAATGCATATTCCCAAGGACACATTAAAATGAGGTTTTTCTGTGTATGAACCCTACATTACAGACCAATAATAACACACGAAAGAAAACTCTGTATCCATTTTCCAAACTCTTTTCACTGATTTTCTTACAGTTTGGTCCTGCAAGAATGTAACCAAGTGGCTGTTCTCAACCAATGTTAATACTACTATTTTTTATTTGCAATATAACTGTCTCAAGATGGGTTTACATCAAATAATTTACCTACAAACAAAACTAAAAATGAAATGCACATTAATGATGATACACACTTATTATGAAAAACTTGAAAGAATTCAGATTCTTACTTCGATCACACTCTTCAATTGCTAGGGCAGCCTGCGATGGTTTTAAATACCTTACATAGCCCAAACCTTTACTTTCTCCAGTAGTCTTGTTTTTAATAATGCTGCAATATTCAATGTCTCCATACATCTAGAACAATTAAAAAGCATTATTAATTTACAATATTTGAAAAGGCATTAAAAGCTCCACCTGTTAAACCCCTCTGATAAATTAGGACAAAGACAATTTAAAGCAGCAATTAAGAAATAGCAAAGCAGTACCTTAAACTTCTCTCTCAGATCTTCCTCTGTATAAGATTTAGGTATCATAACAAAGATTCGTGTAAGCTCCTCATCTTCAACATCTCGGTGGCTTCCAGAAGCTCTTGACTGTGCAATAAATACCTAATGAAATAATTACATAGGTATTAATTACGTATCAACAAGTAAGAAAAACAGCTTGTTTTAACAAGACTGTGTGTCTTACACAAAAGCTAGCTTTCCTAACATGGAAAAAAAAGAGTATCTTTGATCATAGATGCATCTGTGACAAAAGACCTGCAGATAAAATACACCCCAAATGGTTTCCTGGACAGCACAAAGGCCAGCAGAATTTCTCACTGGGGATTATGCAGAATGATCAGGAATAGCATAGCCTGATTCAGCAGCACTGTCAATATCACCAGTCACATGTGAGGTAACAAAAAATTAATTACTGCAACAGGCCTAGCACAGCAGTCCTAAGAAAATAAGCAAACAAACAATGAAGCCTAGCAGCTTATTACAACCTTGCTACTGCAGTTCACCACTCAGCTGGGCTGAAGTCTGCAGGTCTAGTGCTCTATGAAGGATCATAAGTTCTCACATCTGCAACTGTTAAAAATACTTTTTAATTCCTGAAATATATCTCACCTCAGAAATGCACACCAGAAGACAACCAGGGGAAAAAAAAGAAAACCAACAAACCAATCAAAACCAAAACAACAAAAAAACCCCAACCAAACAACAGAAAAAACCCACACCAAACAACTGAATAAGAAAAACACAAGCAACATTCAAAGCAAGTCTCTTACACAAAAGCAGTACTGGTTTCACAGAGCTCTCAAATTATATCTCTAGTAGTCACACAGGGGAGGAAGAAATACAACAACAATCTGGCTTCTAACAGGAACTTCTTCAGAAAATACTTTACTGACTCGATTGCATTTTCAACTGAAATATGTGGAATCTTCTTTCACTGTTCAAAGTTACTCATATCTTGGGGAATTACTAAACTTGGGGAATCTGAAAACAACTCAAAGAGGCTGAGTTTCATAAAAAAACCCACATGGTAACTGCTTTGAAAAAACTGTACACAAGCTACAAAACCAACAGAAAATATCCTTGTAAAGGCAGTTGTATTTATCCACATCGATTTTGCCTTCAACACTTAAGATACGCTGGTTTCGAGTACTTCACATAGACTTCTTCAAGGCTAAAACCAACTAAACAAAGCACTTAGTTTCCGCATGCTGTGTTTTCCCCAGGCAGGTTACGCCCCGCGTGGGAGCGTCATGCGAGGATGGGACGCACCGCATCTCCTGAAGCGCACCGCCAACCCCGCAAGCCCCAAACCCGAAACCGCCCCGCACCTGGTCCAGAAGGGCGACAGCACCGCTCCAGCAGTACGCGCAGAGAGAAGACCACAGGAGCGGGTCTGACGCGCTCCGTGGCGCCTCGCTGCCTGTGCCCAGCAAGGCGGATAGCTTCAGGCAGGCATACTGCCCCCGCAGCCCGAGGGGCTTCCCATCGCCCCATGCAGACCAACACTACATTCCAGCGGCAAGCTCGGGCAGAGCTGCCAAGTCCTGCGGCCCTCCG
>NW_009935609.1:0-3363 GCF_000696875.1 Nestor notabilis | reverse complement strand
CCCGCCGCCAGTTCAGTTCAGCTGCAGCTGCCTTCATCGAGAATACACTTCAGAATCGGCTTCCCCTGCTGGGAAGTCATTCTGTGAAAAATTTGCGTATTTTCGGTTTTCGTAAAGATGAACTGCTTTGCTATCCATAGGTTTGATTATTAAATGACTTCCCCCTACAGTCAGTATTGGGCCAGTCAGAGAAAATCCACAAGTTTTACGCAGACCCCTGCCTCCAAGGGCTAAAAATCACTTGGTAGCATTAGCGACCCTGGGCAGAACAACAGTGAAGTCCTCGGTCACGCACGTTCCTTACCCGTCTACACCCTGAAAGGAAAAAACCCCATCCTCTATGAAAGTTCAGAAAAACGATTCAAGTAATTTATACATGGAATAACAGTGCCATCTTACGACAAATCCATGTCCTTACACTTGTCTGGCCGACTTGCACGGCTCGCCTGGGGATATGCTCCAGTATGTAAGTGCCCAGACTTCGAGTGGGACTGCTCCTGTGGAAAAAGATACGTGCCCGCTCAACGCGCAGGACCCTGCTCCAGAGGAGTCAAGAGTATTCATTCAAAGGTAACATACAATAAAAAATAAACTATGTTTATCTGTTTCTCAGAAAAGATTATATGAATAATCTTAATAAAGTATTTTACAGTATAAAACCAGATTAATGTAATTTAAAAAATTAATATTGTGAAGGAGAGAGTAATAGAGGGTAATACTTTTAATTCATTTCTTCTTTTTCCCACTTCATGCATACTTTTCACTTAAATTAACAAAACAAAAAAAAAGCCAGCATTTTAAACACCTAGTTTCATTACTTAGGAACAAAGTTTGTAAAATGTTCATGAGGGATCATTTTGCTCCTGGAAGTATTGATTGCAAAGTAGCAGTCCTAATCGTACATGGGAGCTGATTCAAGGTTTTGCCCAGATGTGGAACTCTTTGGGCCAAGGCCTATGCATTGCATATCCTCCATCTTCTGAGGAAGGGCTGAAATTTTTCATATCTTGGTAAATTTGACGTTTCTTTTTAACAAAAACACCACAGCATGGGACTGTATGCCCTATTTAATGAAAGAATCTTGGGAAACTTTACTACCACGCAGGGTGGAAAAAGATAGAATTCGATATGTATACTACAGAGGCCAAGCCTCTGTGGTCTCAACCATCAAAGTTCCTTTGCAACCTCACCGGTTGGATGATGAAACGATGCCAAAGCTTGGGTGGAAACAGTGCATTTAGAACCAATGCAAGCTGTAGACCCTTGCCATGGGATCCTACAGAAAATCCATTATTTTATCCAAGCTTTTATGAAGTTGAGTACTCTGTATCATGATGGGATACACCTTACTGTGTGGAACTTTCATGCCAGGTGGGTGTCAGGAATCAGGATACATGGGAATTCCAATTCCCTAGGCTTGGTCCAGGGAGATTTTAGAAAAAGGAATACCGTATAATGATGCTATACTTGAGCCACCTCCCAGGTGACCTGCAAGTCCTCTTTTTAATTGTTCTAAAGTAAAGAAGGACTGGGAGACCCACTTGAAACTTAGTGGGTAGAAAACAACAGAACTGCAGGGCGGGAAAAAATCCATAATTAGAGTACCTAGTCCCAAACCACTCATGTGCCAGCCAGTTCCCCCCACCTTTCCCCCCAGCCAAGGAGGTTCCTCACTGGCCTGGGGGTGTGGAAATCTGTTTTCTTACTGCATCCCAACCCTGGTGGACCAGGGAAGTGTGGCCATCAGCCTCTGCATTGACCACAAGGACTACCGTCGACAACGATGACCATCTTTGCATTGCTGGAGCCCCAGGAACAATGCAAAAAGGTACTCCTCTGTTACGACACAGATAATGAAGCCAACGGTGAATTATACCACCAGTAGAGTTGCAGGAAGAAAGGGCAGAATGTCATACACAGCCTGTTAGTTCATATTAGATCAATTATTCTTTTAGGTATTGCTGTAATTATTATTTTAATATGTGTTTGTTTGCCTTGTGATTGCCATTGCAGACAGTCACCTTCCTCTGATTTCCCAGAGCCATAGTCCTCAAACATCGCATGGGACACATTTTGGTTTTGTAGAATCAATTAGCTTTAGGTATGTTATTGTTAAAAGAAGATATTGTTAATGATTGGCATAGCTACCATGTGACCTATGATTACACGTATTTTCTTTTCTGCTTCTTTCTTCTGGTCTTATGTGCCAGGATGGAGTCAAATAGTGGACACCACAAGATGAGGGACAATGACCACCCAGAGGACTCTCACAGAACCCGATTTGGAACTGTGCTTGTGTTCACTAAACCATGCCCATCATTATCATAGTAACACCTCTCTATGCTTCGTATACAAACTATGGATAGCACTCCAAAGAATATGAGCATAAAAGGGCAGGGCTGAGGTCAGAGGGTGAGCTCCCACCACTGACAATACCCTGGGTGAAGAAGACCAATGAGACATTGCTGAATCCACAGGTGGTGATACTTCTCTCCCTCTCTTTTTCTCCCTTTCTCTCTATTTCTTAGAATCATAGAATAGTTTTGGTTGGTTGGAAGGGACCTTCAAAGATCATCTAGTCCAGCCCTCCTGCAGTGAGCAGGGACATCTTCAAGTAGATCAGACTTCCCAGAGCCACATTCAGCCTGGTCTTGAATGTCTCTCATCCACCACCTCTCTGGGCAGCCTGTGCCAGTATTTTACTACCCTTGTAAAAAATTTTTTCCTCACGTTCAGCCTGAATCTCCTCTCTTTTAGTTTAAAACCATTACCCCTTGTACTATTGCAATAGGTCCTTCTAAAAATAATTATAAATAGTTGTGTGTGCTTGTACATCTAGAGGGATGTAAATGCCTTCCCATGTCTCAGAGAAGAGCTTCTGTCAGAATGTGGATTCTAACCGTAAAATGAATACCAGATTCTCGCCCCGAAATTCTGGGTTGTGCCAGCTTTTTCCAGCTTGGGTTACTGTGGAGTTGCCCAGCGGCTGACACCGTGCTCAGACGCACCGAGTGTGAGCGCTGCTTCTCATCTCTTTTTTTTATTGAATATTGACTAGAACAAAGTAAAAACACGTGGCACGGGACTGGCTTATCGAGTTAAAGTAGTCATTATTGAGTTATATCTAACCACATGCCTCGTATTTTGTATTAATAAATCATAACACTGGTTGGTTGGTGTCGTTTCACCTTAATTCAGCACAAGGGTATCACGAGCTGGTCCCAAGGGGAGGGAGCTCGTCCTAAATGACTCTTTTCGGGACGCGACAAGTGGCAAAACGGGCTCGGAAGGGAAAGGGTTGCAGGGACGATCCCCCCTGTCGGTGGTCCCGCCTTACCGCCGGGTGGGCGGTGTCAGTGCGCA